>NC_058404.1:16041779-16175035 GCF_002201575.2 Neomonachus schauinslandi
AGATTGTATTTATTTGACAGAAAGAGAGAGAGCACAAGTAGGCAGAGTGGCAGGCAGAGGGAGAGGGAGAAGCAGACTCACCGCTGAGCAGGGAGCCCGATGTGGGGCTCGATCCCAGGACCCCAGCAGAAGGCAGACGCTTAACTGACTGAGCCACCCAGGTGGCCCCCATAATTCATTTTCATATGTTAAAGTTCTAATTGGTTTGTGGCACATCACAATTTAATATATGCCTGTTCTGAACAGGAATTTTAAAAGCTTTATTTCTAGGTAGGTTTTCATTTGTCATATGGATAGTGAGGTATCCGAAGTAATGAAGCAGCACATTACAATTTTTCCCCATAATGAATAGATGAGCCTTCTTTCCCATTCCCCAAATTAAGGAGGATTTTTATTTTATTTTATTTTTTGGATTTTTATTTTAATAACAATAAAAAGAGTAAAAGTGAAGATCCATTCCAAGGTAGTTTATAAAAACAACTAACTACAAAAAAAAGCAGTTCCTCATTCCTAGAAGAAGACAGAACATGTCATTTAAAAAAAAAAAAACGGGCACCTGGGTGGCTCAGTAGGTTAAGCGACCGACTCTTGATTTCAGCTCAGGTCAGGATCTCAGGGTTGTGAGATTAAGCCCCACTTTGGGCTCCACGCTGGGCATGGAGCCTGCTTAAGATTCTCTCTCTCTTTCTCTCTCTGCCCCTCCACTCCCCCACTTGCACTCTCTCTCAAAAGAAAAACCATTTAAAAACTGTAAAAAAACAACCCTGACATTCATTTATTAATTTATGCTCTGTAAGTGATTTACAATTGAGTAGTAACTTTTGAAGAGTTAAGAGTTGCAATCTTTCAATAATGAAATGTTTTGTGGAGGGGAGAAGAGGAGAATCTCCATCTTTTTTTTTTTTACTTTCTTTTTATCTGTGAAGTTTGATTTTTTAGAAACTATCAGGGCAGAAATTGTCAGGTATCACCAAAATAGACTCATTTTAAAAACCAGCACCGTTAAGATTGCTCAGGGAGTAGACTGTGCTCAGAAAAGAGTTAGCTGAAAAAAAAAATCATAAAATTTTTAAGTACCAATTTTTCCAATTAATTCTCTTCAGCAATATCCAGTTCGCCAAATGTTGTTTGTAAGCTTGAAATGTCAAAATAATCATTCAGAAATAAACACAGATTGAGTACTGAACTTATTACAATATTTTGCTTTTTCATTGAAGTACTTGGAGATCTTTTTGTTGGTAACTGCTCATGCAGAACATGAGCAGATGCTCTGGGTTGGTGAGGGCATCACAGGATGCTGCTCCCTAGGATGATTCGGAATTGGCCAAGAAATTCAAAAATTGTCCTTTTTAAACCCTGAAGTCATACAGAGCAATTAAAGCAAAAAAAAAAGAAGAAAAAATCAATATTTAATATTTTACTGTGCTCTTTTCAAGTCATACATAGATATTCATTCTCTTTTTATTTTTATTTTTTTTAAAGATTTTATTTATTCATTCGACAGAGAGACACAGAGAGAGAGGGAACACAAGCGGGGAAGCAGGAGAGGGAGAAGCAGGCTTCCCACAGAGCAGGGAGCCCGATGCAGGGCTCAATCCCAGGACCCTGGGATCATGACCTGAGCCGAAGGCAGATGCTTAACCGACTGAGCCACTCAGGCGCCCCATCATTCTCTCTTTTTATAACAGCAATAAGCAACAGCAACATGGGCTGGTTAGATGCTGTAGAATGTTCTAGGCATTGTGCTAAGCAATTACCATAGATGATTTCATTTCAGACTCAAAATAACCCATGAGGTAGGTATTATTATTTCCATTTTTCCTCTATTTTCCATTATTTCCATTCATCAACAAGGTTAAGTAACTTGTCCCAGGTCAGACAATAGTAAATGGCAGAGCTGGACTGGAACTTGCGCCAGTCTGATTTCAGAGCCTGAGCTTTTAGATACAATGTTTCTGCCTCTTTTAAGCATCTTTTGCTTTTTCAGTTGGTTTTTTTTTTTTTCTTTACATGACTAAAAGTTATCACTGATTTTCATTAAAAATTTTGCCTTGTATTTATCATTAAACAGGCCATAACAGTGTGCTTTCTTCAGTGTCATTTAATTTGTCCCTGAAAACAGACAGCACTCTGGGAGGGCGCTGGTGGCTGTTTGCTGCCCTTTCTCCAGGGCCTCTGGCTCTTCTCTGATGTCAGTGATGCTGCTCACCAGCCCTCCTGCTCCCTGTCTCCTGGCTGCCCTCATGAGAACCACCATTCTCTTCTCTATGCATTTTTTGCTCTCTTATCTCCTTTCTAGTCATCTAGTACTTAATAGTGCCTGATAATAACAACACACATTTATATGTAGCACTACTATGTGTGAGGCACTGATCTAAACATTTTACATATACTAAGAGTTATATCCTCATAACAACACTACTAGGCAAGTATAATCATTAATCCCCATTTATAGATACGGAACAGAGTCACAGGTCAAGTAACTTAACAAAGATCACACTAGGAAATGGTACAGTTCATGATCTAGCCAATTCAACTATATTGTGTGATAGCACCTTGAATTATTTACTTACATCTTTATTGTCTGCCTCCTACTTCTACTATGAAAGAGGAGAAGAATTTCTGTTTTACCCATCACTGGATCTAGAGCACTTAGAACAGTGCCCAGCATTCAGTAGGTGCTCAATAAATATGTTGGCTGACTGAACAGCCACCTTTCAGCTTTCAAGGGCATTTCCCTGACCCTATAGATATTGCCAGATAACACAAGCACCTCTTTAATTTCATATGACATACTGGTCATTCATAGAATATCAGGTGCAATCTTTGGGTCTTTTGTTCTTTTCAATTTTTTTGGGGGGGGAAAGCAGAATTGGGCTATCTGCTATGAAAATCAAGGGCATCATAGCCTCAAAGCTTGCAGGTCTCTGAGATGGAAGAAAGAGACCACAGAGACACACTTCTCTGTCTTGCTCTGTGCCCTAGGAAGTTGCCCTCTCCCTACAAGCTGCTTTACTTCACTCCTTGTGCTGACTGGGTTTGTCCAGAGAGAGACAGCTCAGGGGATGGAAGGCGGGAGGAAGTTCTCTCCCTGCTGCTTCTCTGCCTTGGTGCCAGGGACCTGCCAGTGGCTCTATGGCTGTCAGCTGGCTGTCAGCTCCTACTGGGTGGTCCCCTTTGGAGTGGCTGATGACTCCTCTTCCCCAGCTCCCCGGGGCACCCTCTGACAGCACTTCCCTTGGCTACTTCCAGCCCGATGGGAAGGCCTTCCCACTGTGCTGGTTCTTGGGTGCCTCAACATCCTTTGCGGACTCCCTCAATCTTGCACACACCTCTGAAAATGGTTCCTTCATGAAATACTCTTCGAAATGCCAGCTGAAAGCTCCTCCTTCTTCCGGCTGGAATGCTAATACAGAGACCCCTGGCCCAAGGTCCCATCTACTGCAACATTCCCCTCCACAAAATCCCTAGCTTCTATTTGCCCATTTCCAGCATTCGAAGGAGTCTCCTTCATTTTTAGACTGCCCTATTTATTAAAAATGTTATTCCTTTTCCAGAGGCAGGAAAGATCTGCTTCCCCTGAAATCCTATTTCTGTCTTCTGGAGCACACAGAATAAGCCTTCTCCTTCCTCCCCCTATAGCCCTGTAATAAACACAGCTGGCGTGGCCTCCCCCAAATCTTCTCTTCCCCAGGCTAAAGGCATTCAATTTATTTTCCATCTTTATCTCTCCATGCCCCATCTTAGCACCTGAAAACAAGGGAGTGAAGAAATAGGAGAATAAATTCATAATAATTGATAGGTGTGAGTGCTAAGATCAGAGAACCAGGAAGGAAGCAGAATCTGTCTACTTCTGACCTTACCCCTGGGGCTGATGTGTCAACTTCTTGTCATACATTTTTTATTATTACCACTTAAACTTATATATCACTTCATCCATTCCCTTTTTCTGCATTTTTTATATTGGTAAAACATTCATAATATGAAATTTAACATTTTAACCATTTTTAAGTATATGGTTCAGTGTCATTATGGCTATTGTGCAACCACGTGGCTATTGTGCAACCATCACCACAATCCATTTCCAAAACTTTTACATCACCCAAATCTGTACCCATTAAACATTAACTCCCCATCCCTTTCTCCCCCTGTCCTTAGTAACCTCTACTCTATTTTCTATCTCTGTGATTCACCTATTCTAGGTAACTCATGTAAGTAGAATCACACACAATTTGTCCTTTTGTGTGTAGTTTATTTCATGGAGCATAATGTCTTTTGGATTCGTCCATGCTGTAGTATGTGCCAGAACTTCATTCCTTTCCCAGGCTGAATGAGATTCCACTGTAGGGACAGACCACATTCTGTGTATCCATTCATCTGTTGATGGACACCTGGGCTGTTTCCACCTTCTGGCTTTTGTGAATAATGCTGCTGTGAACACTGGTGTATATATATCTGTTTGAGTGCCTGCTTTCAATTCCTTGGATATATACCTAGGAGTAGAACTGTTGGATCGCATGGTAATTCCATGTTTAACTTTTTGAGGAACCTCCGAACTTTTTTAAAGTGGCTATGCCTGTTTACATTCCCATCAGCAATGCACCATTGCCCCATCCTTGCCAACACTTGTCATTTTCTGGTTTTTTTTATAACAGCCATCCTAGTGGCTTTTTTTAACCAAGCGTCATTGATATAATTGATATACAATAAATAGTACATATTTAAAGCGTATAATCTAAGTTTTGACATATGTATACACTTGTGAAACAATCACCGTGCTCAAGATTATTATTTTTTTTTAAAGATTTTATTTATTTGAGAGAGAGAGAATGAGAGACAGAGAGCATGAGAGGGGGGAGGGTCAGAGGGAGAAGCAGACTCCCCGCCGAGCAGGGAGCCCGATGCGGGACTCGATCCCGGGACTCCAGGATCATGACCTGAGCGGAAGGCAGTCGCTTAACCAACTGAGCCACCCAGGCGCCCCGTGCTCAAGATTATTGCCATATCTGTTATTTCAAAAGTTTCCTCAGGCCTCTTTATAATCCCTCCCTTCCACTCCTCCCCCTTCGCAGGAAACTTTATCCATTTTTTTAACCCTACGTATTTTGGTTCCCCTATCCTGCTTATTCCCTTCCATCAGTGAAGCTGATCTCTTGGATCAGAAAATGAAAGCAAAATTGCTTAGCAGAGGGGCACCCAAGTGGCTCAGTCGGGTTGAGCATCTGCCTTCGGCTCGGGTCAGATCGTGCCCCACATCGGGGGGGGGGGGTCCCTGCTCAGCATGGAGTCTGCTTCTCCCTCTGTCTGCCCCTCCCCCCGTTCATGCTCTCTCTCTCCCTCTCTCAAAATAAATAAAATCTTTTTTAAAAATTGCTTAACAGATATATTCAATAGCTTTTACACATACCAAGTCCACCCCTCCCAGAAAGCCAGAACAAAAACAAGTGTCAAGAACAGAATTTCTTGGGACTTGCAGTCTCTGCTTATACGTCCCTCTTTCCCAAACAGATACAGCGAAATCAGATTTAAATTAGAGTTGCCTTTGACGTAAGAATTATTACTCCAATTTTATAGACAAAAGAACGGAGGCTTGCTCAAAGTCCCATGACTCAACACCAAAAGCATAAACCATAGAAGAAAAACTAGTAAGTTGCACTACATCAAAATTTAGAACTTCTGCACTTTAAAAGATACCATTAAAAAAATAAAAACACAAGTCACAGGCTAGGACAAATTATGTACAAATCATATATCTGATAGAAGGCTTGCATCAGAATATATAGAAAGCACTGGGGGCAGAGGGCAAAAAAAAAAAAAGAAGATATAGAGAGCATTTATAATGACTAATTATATAGAGAGTGCTTGAAAACTGACCAAATTTTTTAAATGGGCAAAAGATTTGAATATACATTTTTCCAAAGAAGATATACTTATGTCTAAGAAGCACATGAAAAGAATGGCCAAAATCATTAGTCACTAGGGAAATGCAAATTAAAACCACAAGGAGATACCACTGGAAACCCACCAGGATGGTTATAATTAAAAAGGCAGGCAATAACAAGTGCTTCTGAGGAAATGGAGAAACTGAAACCCTCATGTTAGTGGGAATATAAAATAGTACAACCACTTTGGAATATAGTTTGTCAGTTTCTTAAAAAGTTACACATAAACTTATAAGACAATCCAGCCATCCCACTCCTAGGAATCTATCAGAGAAAACACGTGTCCACACAGATACGTATGTACACAGATGTTCATGGCACGAATATTCATAAAGTCAAAAACTAGAAACATTCTAAATGTCCATCAACAATGAATGGGTAAACAAAATGTGGTATATCCATACAATGGAATACTCTCTGGCAACTGGAAGGAACGAATTCCCGACACATGCTACAACACAGATAAACCTTGATGACATCATGCTAACTGAAAGCCAGACACAAAATACATATTGCATGATTCCATTTCTAAAAAATGTCTAGAAAAAAACAAATGTATAGAGACAGAAAGCAGATGGAAATGTTCTAAAACTGGCTAATGGTGATAGTTCCACAACACTATAAATTTACATGGATCATTGAGTTGTATACTTACAGTGGGTAAATCTTATGGGATGTAAATTATACCCCAATATACCGGTTTTTAAAAATCACACAAATGGTAAATGGTAGTACAAAATATCAAGGGAAGTTATCTCGAAGGATTTATGATTAAGGAATCTATGCAAAGAAAGGGGCAGGAAATAGAATATTAAGTTTCCTCAGCCTCCCTAAAAATTCACAAAAGCTTATTTAGGGGGTATAGGAAGCAACCATACTGTAAATGATTCTTTCATAAGAAACCATTAATTATTTTTACAGCCTTTTACTGTGTTTTGGATGTCTCGCAGTTTTTCTTCAGTCATATTCCCCAAGAATCTGTTAAATTCTATATGGGGTGAGTAAGTTTTTGTGATTTTATTTTAAACTTTGTTTCAGTTGAATTCCTGTAACTGAAAGCATTCTAGTAAAGAGCAAATAGTTACTGTGAATGTACTCCTCTGGCCTAAAAACAATCCCTGAGCTTCTCTGAGGACATCTAAAACTGCTTTATACTAAGCTAACTGTGCCAACCATGTACCCACAGTTATTATTTCTGTAAAACAGTGGCCATTACTTATGAGCAGTTAAGGCTTCATGGATATAGACAGAATATTCCACCAAAATTATCTGTGGCAGAAACTTAGTTATCTGCCGTAACACCCAGCTGCCCTCCCTTCCCCCCTCTCCCTTCCTAGCTGGGCACATTGCTACTCAATATAAAAGACTACATTTCCCAGCCACCCTTGCAGCTGGATTTATCCATATGCCTAAATTCTGGGCCACATGTTATAGGCAGAAGTATTGTGTGAGATTTCTGGAAATGGTGCTTAAAGTGAACAGACTCAGCTGAAAGAAACCCCCTTTTTGCCCTCCTGCCTTGTCCCCTTCTTCAGGCCTGCCACTGGAGCCTGAAGGGCAGAACTTCAACAGTCATTAGGATGAGGAGGTGACCTTTAAAGGATGAACAACAAGCTTTGGGATGGTAGGGCAGCCTGGGTCCCTGATAATACCCTGGAGCTAACAGATAATATCCGTTCTGGGCTGCCTGCCTCCATTCTTCTTTTAGGGGATGGGAAAATACCTCTATTTTGTTTAACAGACAGGAGCCACATTTCTTTTACTCACACAGAACCTCCTCCTAACTGACACACTGTCTAACAGAAAAAGAATCCACTGGGGTTATTTCTGTAAGGAATGAGAGAGAGGAGAGCAAGAAGTCAAGTCCGAATGCTGCCAGCAGTGTGTTTGGGAGGCCTCAGCAGAGGGCATACAGTGATACTCAGTAGCCATGGTTACAACGACCACAGCTGCTATACTGGAAGTCATCTCAATAATAGGATTTATAGAACGATAATGATGGCTGCCCAGTGAGGCAGCAAATGGTAAACACTCACACATATCACATTTTCATTTCCTAAATCTGGTTTATCTTTTCCAAAGATTGGAGAATTATCATAAGGTGAAAGCAAAGTCCACCACCAGGAGTCCCTAAAATGCTGATCTAATCAGAACATTCCCTCAAAACACAGAAGTCTCCAACTATTTGCAGTTTCTTAAAATTCTTTTTTTTCTTTAAGATTTTATTTATTTATTTGAGAGAGAGAACAAGCAGGGGTGGAAGGGTAGAGGGGGAGAGAGAGAGAGAGAAGCAGACTCCCTGCTGAGCAGGGAACCTGACGTGGGACTTGATCCCAGGACCCTGGGATCATGACCTGAGCTGAAGGCAGACGCTTAACCGACTGAGCCACCCAGGTGCCCTTCTTAAAATTCTTAAGAATACAGTACTTGTTGACCGGATAAAAGGTGAATATATTATCTAGTGGTCTTCTATGTGCATTTATTAGGCACATAAATCACGTACATTCAGACTTAGTGTGGCCAGGTGTGGAGTCCCACTGTACTTGGCACTCTCAAGCGTTCTTTAATGACCATAATATGATGGCTATCTTTGTGCTTTGTGCAGATAAATGTTTAATGAGTATTTCAGATGAGACCAAATTTCATGATTTTTATACCCACAACAGTGGTGAGATAATGTGCATGCCAAAGTCCTCACTGAAGAACTGTTAAGAAATAGAGGTTTTAATGACTGGTGGAATAAATGTAGGTTGGTAGTTCCAGCTCTGGTACAGATGTCTGTGTTACTAATTTAGGCTTAGAAATATTAAATGACTAAGAAAAGTACTTAGACACACATAAAAATTAATTTCTGAAATTAATCTTTCCTCCAGAGGCCTCAGGAAGTCATCTTTTTGAGTCTCAGATTCCTTCCCTGTACCAGAAATAAGATGGACAGTATGACCTCTAAGCTTCTTTTAAGGGCTAGCTTCCTACGAACATGAATTTTCTCCTGGAAGTAGCACAAAACAAAAACATAAAGAAGTAAATAACTGAGTAAATTGCATTGTTTTCTGATTTGCTGACAGGAAAATTTTCTGGGAATAAACCAACCCACATCCCAATGTAGTTAAGTGTAAATGATTTGGATACTGTGACAAATGACCTTTCTTTTAACATTTCAAGTTACTAGTTATTTTAGACTATTAAAGTTTACACAGTAGTATGTTAAAACTAAAAATACATGGTACTGGGGCGCCTGGGTGGCTCAGTCGTTAAGTGTCTGCCTTCGGCTCGGGTCATGATCCCAGGGTCCTGGGATCGAGCCCCGCATCGGGCTCCCTGCTCGGCGGGAAGCCTGCTTCTCCCTCTCCCACTCCCCCTGCTTGTGTTCCCTCTCTCACTGTGTCTCTCTCTGTCAAATAAATAAAATCTTTAAAAAAAAAAAAAGAAAATGTGGCTGAGAAGCCATTGGGCTGACAAGTCAAAGGAGAGCTCTATTTACTTTGATGTTTGGAGAACCTAAAGTCCTCTCACAAGACATATTGTGTGGCACCTGAGCACTTTGGCTCAGGTCATGATCTTGGGGTTCTAGGATCAAGTCCCGTGTCAAGGAGTCTGCTTGTCCCTCTACCCCTCCCCCTGCTCGTGCTCTAATAAACAAATAAAACCTTTAAAAAAAAAAAAAAGGACATATTTTAAGTTGTGGGAATTTTAAATCTCTCTGAAGTCCCTTCAGTTCATCAGTAAGAGCTAACCGGGCAGACGTTAACAAAAGTTGCATAGTTAGAAGCGACTCCCACCAAACAGCCTGCGACTGCTCCCCCTTTAATTAATCATTCCATATTAATCTGTACACTAAGATATTCTTATTGCTAAAATCATACAGACCAATTCTGGAGTCAGTAAATTATGGGAACAGAGAATAGATCAGTGGTAGCCTTGGGCTCAGGGAGGGGAGCGAAAATAAAGCGTGCAGGCAATGTGGTGGGTCTTAATTGTGATGGTGGCATCCATTTAATCCACTGAACTGTGTACCTAAAAGGAGTGAATTTTATTGTATGTAAATGACACCTCAAGTTACCGGAGTTAAAAAATAAAAATAAAATCACACACTGAAAGACACAAACCTAATAATCATAATTAATCCAATTCTCTGGGAATTCTAAATACACACACACATACATACATAAACCCTGGGAAGAGTCAGTACCTTGACTGCTCACATAAATATTAGACCAGAAGGACCTTAGCAGGCACCATATAACATTTGGAAAAGGTGTGGCCATGAATTCTCACTCAGAAGATAAAACAATAGTTTATCATCAACTATATGGAAAATATTCAGTAGTGGGTAGGTAATATAAGGAATTAGACCAGAACACTCCATCATAATTACCCGGGACTCTGATGTGGAATCCGAGCACATAGTCACTAAATCTCCAGCACTTATTTTTCCCTGTTCTTCTGTCACAAACGAGTGACAGGATGCATCCATGACATGCATTTATTTATTTAGGCACTTTATTTTTTTAAGCACTTTGATGACTGCCTCAATAACATTTTCTTAATTTTATTGTGATCATTCATTCCAATAATTTTTTTCCTGTGTATAGTAATATATCAAAACTTTCCAATTGCATCAGACAGATTTTTACCAGGCTTTTCCACGTCAGAACTGCTAAAGGGACGAAGATGAACTACTCACTGACTGGTTAAATTCATTAATGAGTGTCAATGTTCAGGCGATGTAACATGTTCTGGAAGAAACATCCCTAGATTGTGGCATTGTTCCTTACACTGAAAAGGAAAACTGTATTGCTAAAATGAAAGCACATGACCAATTTTCTAAAATGCTTTTCCTAGATAATTTCGTTGAACAAATGTGATTAAATCTGAGAAAATGAAGGAGAAAATGGGACTAGTAGCTAATCTCCTCAATCAATAAAGCTATTCTTTAAACTGAGAGTTCTGTTTAAACATAAAGATTAAATACATGAGTTTACTTCCACTGTTTCTTAAAACCCTTCTAAAATGACAGTAAAGGAATAAAAATGCTATAAACTCACAAGGACAAAGCACAATAGTAAAGACAACATGATATAAGAGATGTCAACAAAATTTTGATGCCAAAAAGCACAGGGATGAATGGCAACTGCAAAGCAGAGCTGAAGCCTCCGTCCATGAACAGGGGCATGCAGACAATAAGGAAATGGATTCCTAGCACACAGCCGGAGACAGGCTCAGAATCTGGAGGCATCAGGGACCTACGAAGGCGAGGATAAGGAGAGGCCCCGGAAAAAGAAAAAAGGTAGAAAGTTTGACTAAAGAGCCATTAGACCCCATGCAACAAGGCAACAACTCCTCCCTCTCCCCGCCAACAGAAGAGAAAATTGATCTTTAGAGAAACTGACCCAGCAAGGTTCTAGTTCAGAGACTTCAGGGAAATGAAGCCCAGGGTCAAGTGTCACACTAAACCCAAGAAGTGGAAGTCTACACACTCAATAGTTTAACCCCTGAATATCCCATTTGGCCCCCAGAATACTGGTTGCCAGGGTCTTATTCCCAAGGCAGAAGATTAGAATATTCTCTATCAAGGAAGTGACACAAGAGAGAAGACATTGAAATGGACATTTGGAAGTCACTAAATAAAATGACTGGAAAACTTCAACAATCACTATCTTTCCACAACACCCAGTGAGCATTCTATTGACTTGAATATAAATGAACATAGAAAGATCACTAAAGGGGTGCCTGGGTGGCTCAGTTGGTTAGGTGTCTTTTGATCTCAGCTCAGGTCTTGATCTCAGGGTTGTGAGTTCAAGCCCCATGCTGGGCTCCACGCTGGGTGTGGAGCCTACTTAAAAAACAAAAACAAAAAAAGATCACTAAACATTTAGGAAAGTCTCTAACATGAAAGACAGAGATAATAAAAAATAAAATAAAATAAATTGAAATAAAATAAAATGGCAAAAAAAGGAAAAGAAGGAAGACCATAGAGACAACGTAGGCAGCAGAAAATTTAAAACCACCTCCAAAATTAATATCCTCCGAGGATAAGAGAATTCATTTATCATTCATTTAACAAAGATTTATTGAGCATCTGGTGTATGTAAGTATTGTTCTCATTTCTGAGGATGTTGAGGTTTAAAAAAGACACAAAAGGGGCTCCTGGGTGGCTCAGCTGGTTAAGCGTCTGCCTTCGGCTCAGGTCATGGTCCCAGGGTCCTGGGATCGAGCCCTGCATCGGGCTCCCTGCTCAGCGGGAAGCCTGCTTCTCCCTCTCCCACTCCCCCTGCTTGTGTTCCCCCTCTCGCTGTGTCTCTCTCTGTCAAATAAATAAATAAAATTTTTAGAAAATAAAGTAAAATAAACACAAAAATTCCTGCCTTCGTGTAGCTTATATTCTGGTGTATCATGTATTTATGAAACTAGACAGAATGCTCTATGAGGAATAATCACCTAATTCTTAAAAAGAGCTCAAATAAATTCACAACTACTATAACCATCTCCATTCCTACTGCTCCAGTTCAGCCCCCTGGATTTTTACAACAGCTTGTAAGAGGTCTCCTTGCATCAGATCTTACCACCACTGCCCCAATCCATCTTTTTCATAGCTGCTAGAATGATTTTTATTCAACCAATGCATCTTGATCAGGTTACTCCTCTTCCTACAATCCTTTAATGGTACTTAATTACCTTTGGGAGAAAATCCAAGCTACTCAGTAAGTCATTAAGGCTCTCCATGACCTGCTTCCTCCTTATCTCTTTAGTAGCACCACCTATATGTCACCCGTATTCCATCCATACGGAATTACTGTTTATAATTCTTTAAATCTATAATGCTTCCTCTTATGCCTCCAGACCAATGGTTTCAAAAACTTATTTCAACCAACAGTAAGCAATGCATTTTACACTGTAACCCAGTGCAGTGTCCCCCCACCCACCCCACTCCCCCGGCCCCATCAAACACACTCACACACACACACACACACACAAATGGGAGGGGGGTTCATGAAAGAGTGCTTATCCATACTGTGTGAGGTGCACTCTGATATTTTCTGTTTTTTTGTTTTGTTTTGTTTTGTTTTTTTATGCTGGTCATGACACATTAAATTGTTTTCATGACCTGCTAATGGGTCCAATTCAAACGTCTGAAAAACATTGCTTTAGGTCTTTGCATATTTTAATGTCTCTGCTTGGAACACCATCACCTTTTCTTCTTCTGGCTAATTCTCTTGTGTCTTCAAGACCCAGTTTAAAGTGCTCACCCCTCTCCTCGCTGCCTGGATTAGGTATCCCTCTGTGTTTCTGTGGCCCTTCATGTACATCTGCCACTCCCTATTGCCATGGTCTCTTCATTGGTTTGTTTCCCTTACTTGACTGTGAGCTTCTAGAAGGCAGTAATAGAGTTGCTCATATGTGACCCCCTACTGCCTGGGAAACAGTGCCCAGCACAGAGAAGACCCTCAATGAATACTGGCGTACGAATTCATCCATTCCATTCTTGAGTCGGGTAAATGGAAATGTCTAAAATCACAGAGCTCCCAATCCTTATTTTTTCCCTATTTGAGTGAAGCAAGCTATCTGCAGGGATCTCTCACACATTTCTATAACAGAGCCACCTAGAAGCTTCTAGCTTTAGGCAAGAGCATTTCTCTTCTCATTATGGTTTAGAACAGCAATTTTTAAACTTTCATTCCAAGAGCCCCTCTACACTCTTAAAATCAGTGAGGGTCCCAAAGAGTTTTGATCTGAGATTATATATATATTTAATATTTTAATATTAATTTAAAATATAAGATACAAAAATATTTTAGTATTTAATAAATACTTTAAATATATATTTATATTTATCACACACATCATGTAAGCCTCTGGCAGCTCCACTCCACACTTGTCAGAATGAGAGTGAAAAAGGCAAAGAACATCTTAGGATTATTAGGAAAGCAGTTTGACCTCCCCACCCCACCTCACCCCACCCCAGTCTCTGTAAGGGTCTCAAGGCTCCCACAGGTCCTCAGACCACAGTTTGAGAACCACGAACACAGAGCACCGAAGCCATAGATATTGTTGCTTGAGGGGAAGGGGGGGGGTCAAGAAATAACACCCTCTGCTGGTAGCACCTGAGCCTCGAACTAACTGAGAGGTAAGAGAGCGTCATATGGGTCAGTTTTATTATTGATAGAACCCTTGGATAATGGCAACGATGATCCTTCTAGTACTGCACCCCAAACTTACCACTAATCATAGTGCTAACAACTGCAGCTTCCCCCTGTAAGAGCAGATTCCCATAAAACTCTTGGCACGGAGCAGTCCAATATGCACGCACCCCGTGGACAGTGGCTCTTCCAACACCAAATCTGAAAAGTCATTCTTCTATTTCTGGGGAGTAGACAATAAGGAGGGCAGAGAAAAGCTGAGAATGTTGTTAGTGGAGCTCCCTCCGCACGGAAAGAAACATCAGGAACGAGGAGGAAGTATTACCCCGTAATGCTGAGCATCAGCTCTGTGGTAGCACAGCAAAATGTCCTATCTTAACAATGTGCCAAGTTTACAAAATTTCCCTATTACCACCAAAATTCTGCCTAATCGGCTAACTTCTTTATAACATTTAATGAGTGAACCACTGACATGTGATTTATAGTCACAGAAATGGGTACCACATTTTCATACACTAACATTTGCCTATGTTAATTTCTCTGCTTGGAACACCATTCACTCTTTCTTCTCTTGGCTAATTCTTAACCTTCTACAAATCCTTTCCTAACATTTTAAATCATTTTTAAAAAATTACTTTTATTATTATTTTAAATCCATGTTAGGAATAATGTGCCTTTTATTTTTTTTTTTAAAGATTTTATTTATTTATTTATTTGAGAGAGAGAGCGAGCGAGAGAAACAGCATGAGAGGGGATAGGGTCAGAGGGAGAAGCAGGCTCCCCGCCGAGCCGGGAGCCCAATGTGGGACTCGATCCCAGGACTCCAGGATCATGACCTGAGCCGAAGGCAGTCGCTTAACCAACTGAGCCACCCAGGTGCCCAATAATGTGCCTTTTAAAAAGAACTCTAAGTTTCGGAATGTCTACTTGAACTCTTGCTGTTCAACAAAGACAAATTCCAGAATGGGGGTGGACATGGTGGTCTGTGCCTTTTTGCAACTACCAGTTTTTCTACTAGAACTGGGGAGCACCGTGACCAAAGATCAGAACTGGATTGTTTTCCATAGTTAGAAAGTACTATGGAAAGTACTCCCAGGCTTCCTGTTCCTCAAACACTGCATCCGAGATTAAGCAGCATTATACATAAACAATATCCCCTGAGAATATGTGTTAATAACATAGAGATCTAGGGCGCCTGGGTGGCTCAGTCGGTTAAGTGACTGCCTTCGGCTCAGGTCATGATCCTGGAGTCCCGGGATCGAGTCCTGCATCGGGCTCCCTGCTCAGCGGGGGGTCTGCTTCTCCCTCTGACCCTCCTCCCTCTCACGCTCTCTGTCTCTCATTCTCTCTCTCGCAAATAAATAAATTTAAAAAAATCTTTAAAAAAGAAAAATAACATAGAGATCTAAATTCAAGTCTCTGATGAGCGCAGCCAAATCTTTCCTGACAAATATGAATGATTTTGTTGAATGGATACTCTTGGCCTAAGGAAGTACCTGAACTGTTCCTTTATTTTTCCATCTGTCCGAGAGGTAAAAGTTCCTACACATAACTGTGTTTCAGGCAGGAAGGCTTATATAATTTCCATTCCAATAAATGACTCTTAAAGGGGAGAGCTGTTGATAACATTAGAATTATAGCACAGTTTGGATGTCAACGCCAGAGAAAAAGGGAGAGATGGGGAAAGAGGGTTGTATTGTTAAGCAAGGTATAAAAAAGTAAATTTTGCCATGTACTTTAGAGAAAATAATTCTTTTGGAAATGAGAATTAAGGACATTTTGATTTAAAGGCAATCAATAGTCTGAATATTTTTATAGATTCCTCTGAAAAACTTAGGATAATTAAATGAATTTTTATCTTTTTGTAAAAATAATGTTATAGTGTTTTTTGAATGAAGCAATGAGATAAAAATGTAAGACTAAAATCTTCAGAATAATGGTTTCTGAGTAAATCAAGGCAGAACTTCATTTAATTTGCAATAAAAGTGTGATTATTAAAGTATAAAACAAGAACCGTAACTGTAGGCTTCATTTTACTTTTTACATTTTCCTCTGCCAAATAAATAAGGGTATGTTTTCTCCTTGTCCTTTTCTGAGGGGGTGATCTTTATGAAATGAAATGAAATGAAATGTGCTCTGAAGGCTCTTCCTTGTCTTCTACCACCTGCACTTTCCCCAAATGGGATTCACCCGATTATTTTCTTCTGCCCAATCCCTAATACCTCGGTGCATTTACTGAGGTTTCAAGCTTCTGCTTTTGGATTTCTCTCAGTGCTCAGTCCCACTGGATGCAGACGTTTCTTAGCAGCAATAATATTAACGAAGTTAAACTCCATGGCTTATTGACTGTGTATATAATTTCCTACTCAAATACAAATTTCAAAGTTAAGTGTCTTCACCAGATAAACTGAAACCCTAGACAGCTGAGAGACACAAGCATGCCTCATGTTGCCAAAGAAAATAAGAAAGACCTGACAAACTACAGGCTGAGCATTAGACAGACACATAGAATCAATGTGCTTTTTCTCATGCAAAGAAAAAAATTAGATGCAAACTTTACATTTAAAACTGCATTGTTCCCCTTTAATCTGGCCACCATCCGAGTGGTGATCTGGATGTTAGAGAAGAGATGAATGGGAGACATTGGCAGGGATTGAAGCTTGGGGATGAATGTGGAAATGTAGAATGGATGTTTCTTTTTTCAGGCTTTGAGTTGACTGTTGTTTCTGTCTGTTTTTTAGAACTGATCCGAGAGGACAGGGAAGTCAGTGTGGGCGGCTCTAAGGAGCCTCCCTCTCTACAGCTGCGGCTCAGAGGATTACGGCGCTTCATCCACAAGGCAACATAGCACAAGTAGGCTTTGAACAAAAGTCATGGATACTATTAATGATATGGTAATCCTTAATCGAGCTACCTCCCAGTAGTGATTATACTGACATGGGAAGAATATCTAAGTCGTGGAGGCAGCCCACAACAACACTGTGTCATTGTTCACCCCAGGCTTGACCAGGACTAACTTCTACCAGCATCTCTAACGTCACCTTTCCCTCTGGAGCCTCCCCCCAACCTCTGGCCCTAGCTCCCACTCCCACCCCATCATGGTAAAAAAGTGGCAAAGAAAACCCTGATCCTAAATCTTTTTTTAGATTTGTTTTTGCAAGTTCCCACACACATTTAGTGTCGTCTCAAAATTCATGCTGTCAACTGTCTCTAGGAACCATTTCCATCTGAGAACAAGACCACACAAAGGTTAGCTCGGTAGGTCTCAGGGAAGATGTTTTAATTGTCTGACAATAGATTCTTCTACCGTTTGACTTGCAAATACTGTCCTCTTGCTCTCAGATAACACATTCAGAACTAGAGAATTTGTCAACAAATTTCCAGAATCTCCTTAATTATGATACTAAGATACCAGTGGCTTCCCCATTTGACTCGACTCAAATACTCTCCTGACTCACTCTCCAGCAGAGAAAATCTTATGAGTCACTATACTGTGGGATTCCCCTAAGGGTCGAACCTAATTCACTCATAGATAATTCCTCTTAGTATAAGGAAAGTGACTTTTATGAAGAAGAAATATAATTTTTGCGTAATTTAAGTGTGGGATAAACATGTCTACGTTAACACTTCAAATGACTTGAGGTGAAAGAACTAAGATGATAAAGAAATTTCTCTAACCATGATCCTGATCTAATTGTGTCTTTTCCATGGATCATTAATATTTTAAAGTAATGCAATTTCTCTGCCTTCCAAAACAAATCTCAACAAAACCAATAGCCACTATAATTTTATGGACACTCTCCCATATGCACAAGACGACATAGATAATCTTTCTAAACCATATAAGTCATACTCAGCGCACAATGAAGTTGTGACACTGAAAAAAACTGAATTGTTCTAACAATATTTCTGAAGAAGATCACTGTTCTAAATCACTTTTTCTTTAGTCTTTGCAAAAAAAAAATTCTTTTGGAAATCATACATAATTTTAGTAGAATTGCCATCCTTAATATGTATGAGATATATACATTCAGCCAATATATGGCTATAAAGGACAAACAACAAATTGTATACATATAGTATTTTTAAAGGATATTTTCTATTCAATATAAAGGTTCATATTGAACACTATGCCAATTTATGAAAAATTTAGAACCATGAAATTAATGTGAGTGCTGACTTCTTCCATGTTAAAATTAATAATCAACTGGTTATTTTTGGAGCTGGATTGGGGGGAAGATGGTAAGGGCATCACCATCTCTTCTTTTGACTTTGTACACGCTTCTATAGCCTTTTTCTAACTTAAAAAAATAATAATAAATGGTCCCAAAACATGGATTTCTTACAATGTCTGAACCTCTTCTTTAAGTAGCTATATTTTGTGAACTTACTCACATGAAGGTGCCTTCATAATCTCTGCAAACTGCAGACTCAAGGCTCCAAAATTCTGGTGTATGTCAAAATTGGCTACACACATTCATACATCACATCAAAGAAAAGCATAGAGGTTTTAACCTCTTCTTGTTTACCTACTTCCCTCTTCCACTCCTGAGGGGAATCGTAGCTAAACACTGCCACATCTAAAAATTAAGTATAATTTTCATTACCTGGAAAGTATAATGAGAAAAATATTGACCTTAAAGCCAAGAATGCCAGATATGCATCTTAACCTCTCTGAGTCTGTTTTTAAATCTGTAAAAGGGAGAGAACACCACCTGCCCTTGCCAGCTCATAGACCTATACTAAAGGAAATGCTCATTATTAAAATACATCTGTACAGCCAGAAATGACAGCGAACCTCCACACCACACAAATATTTTGTGTATCTGGAATTCAAAGTTAGCACATCAATTTGCTAAAAGAAAATAAGTAAATACTTCAGACTCACATTGAATCTAGATTAGCTATTTATTTATATTATTCCTGCTTTGCTGGATAATTATCTAGTCTTGCGTAAACATCGGGTAAAATGACCCGATGTTTAATTACTTTTGCTCAATTTGTTAATGAAATTATATTTGTGAGGAAAGTTTAGGTTTTCTATCACATTTACAAATAGAGAAACTAAGCACAGTCTTTAAGAACTGACTTACCTGTGGTCAGCCAATGACTCAAATAATTCCTTCTTTCCATTGTGCTGCCTACTCGAATTAGAAAGATTTGCTGTCTAATTCAGCACTGTCCAAGAGGAATACCACAGAAGTAATTGCAAAGTATGTGCAGAAAGAGTAATTTAAAATTTTCTAGTACCTTTAAAAGATTTAATAAAAAGGTAAAATTAATTTTAATATTTTATGTACCCTGATACATGCCAAATACTATTTCAACATGTAATCAAATATAAAAATCATTAATGAGATTCTTTAACTTTTTTCTTAAATACTAAGTCTTATAAATCTGGTGTTTCACACTTACATAACTTTGATTCAAGCCTACTTATATAATAGTAAGAATAGCCAGACAACATGACCTCCTTGGAATCTCTGATTCTTCTATTTCATGTGCTTCAGCAGCCACACGACACCCGACTGATTAGCACAGATAGAACTGCTCTTACTTTCTGTGCAGAGGAGGGTAGTATTAGATATGTGGGCTCTGGGATCAGCCAGTGTGGGTTTGTGCCCTGGGCTGTGATTCCACCACTGTTAACTGAGTGACAATGGGCAACTCACTTTCTGTGCGGTACGTTCCTTACACGTCAAACCTTTAATAGAGTTGGTGTAAGAATGAAATGAGCTAACATTTAGTGCGTGACAAGTACTAGGCACTAAGTGTTAACTATTGTTATTGCCGTTGTCAGACGACACACAGGAACAAACTCTTATTTGTATCCTCCCCCCAGTGAAACTTAGAAGAAACCAAACACATTAAATCTATGGCAGGGTTTGTTATGTGTTGAACTGCATCCCCCCATAAGATATATTGAAGTCCTTATCCTCCCATAGCTCAGAATAGGACCTTATTTGGAAATAGGGTAGTTGGAGATATAAATAGCTAAAACGAGGTCATACTGGCTTTTTATATGTTGGTCCTTAATCCATTAGGACTTGGATCCTTACAAGAGGAAGAAAATCTGGAAACAGAGACATACAGGGAGAACAACAGGTGACCAGAGAGCCAAGACTGGGGTGATGCAGCTGTAAGACAAGGAAAGTCAAGGACTGCCAGTCACCCTCAGAAACTACGAAGAAGCAAGGCAGGATTTTACCCAGAGTCTCCAAGAAAGCGTGTCCCTACTGATACCATGATGCTGAACTTCCAGCTTTCAGAACTATGAGAGAACAAATTTTTGTTGTTTTAAGTCACCCAGTTTAAGGTACTTTGTTATGGCAGCCCCGGGAAACTAATATAGGTTCTTCACCCCAAAGGAAGCGCTCTGTCTTACAAACAGCCAAGGGTTGGAGGACTGACAACCTGGCAATCACAAAGTCTCCCAGAGTCAATGGAGGCTTTTATAAAGTCTGGACGGTCCCATCTCTCAAGGGCTCTTAGGTTGGTCCTTAACTCCACCCATATACTTCGGAAGGAGAATCCTGCCCTTGGAGATGGTATCCCGGTAGGACAGCTGCCTGTGAAATGACTGAGCTAAGTCACAAGCCTAGAGAAACAACTCCACTGGTTCTCTAGCAATGGAACCAAGCAAGAAATACCATCATCCTGTCCGACACAGATGAGGTGGACAGTTAGCAATGAATCAGTGAATTTAAGCAGAATTTGGAACACCAGTCTTTACCATGAAATGAAATAATGCATGTAAAGCTCTTAGCATGATGTGGGTCCATTTCCAACACTGTTAGATGGAACTACCCTTGCTTTGTATAATTCAGAGCTGCAATTCGGAGTGGTGGAAAGCCTGTGGACTTTCAAATCAGACGGACCTGGGTTCCACTGGCAGGGCTCACTCACAGGCTTACGTAATCTGGCCAAGTCACTTTTTCTCCACATCTGTTTTCTCACAAGTGAAATGGAAATAATAAAGAGATAAGGCATGTCAGATATCAGATACACAGAAGTATTTGTTAATGTTAATAATGAAGTGACAGGGGCGCCTGGGTGGCTCAGTCGTTAAGCGTCTGCCTTCAGTTCAGGTCATGATCCCAGAGTCCTGGGATCGAGCCCCGCATCGGGCTCCCTGCTCAGCAGGAAGTCTGCTTCTCCCTCTCCCACTCCCCCTGCTTGTGTTCCCTCCCTCACTGTGTCTCTCTCTGTCAAATAAATAAATAAATAAATCTTTAGGGCGCCTGGGTGGCTCAGTTGGTTAAGCGACTGCCTTGGGCTCAGGTCATGATCCTGGAGTCCCTGGATCGAGTCCCGCATCGGGCTCCCTGCTCCGCAGGAAGTCTGCTTCTCCCTCTGACCCTCCCCGCTCTCATGTGCTCTCATTCTCTCTCTCTCAAATAAATAAATAATAAAAAAAAAAATCTTAAAAAAAAATAATGAAGTGACAGTCTATTATCTGGTATCCTGAATCAAGAATATGAAGAATTGGGCGCCTGGGTGGCTCAGTTGGTTAAGCGACTGCCTTCGGCTCAGGTCATGGTCCCGGAGTCCCGGGATCGAGTCCCACATCGGGCTCCCTGCTCGGCAGGGAGCCTGCTTCTCCCTCTGACCCTCTCCCCTCTCATGCTGTTTCTCTCTCTCTCTCAAATAAAAAAAAAATCTTAAAAAAAAAAAGAATATGAAGAATTACAAGAGCTGTCTCCTGTCATTACATATCCACCTACAATGGAAGGGAGTAGGCCAGGCTCACGTCAACTCTCTTTAGCACCCGTCTACCTCGCTTGTTCGCCACCTCACCCCGTCCCTCTGGCTTTGCCGAGTCAGCCTAAGTGCCCTTACACTGCTGCCTTCTGGGTGTTCAGGAAACCCCCCCGCCGCACCCTGTTTGTGTCTCTATTTCTCTACAGGCTCCCCTGTTTTTAAAAACTCTCCCTTCCTTCACTTGGTTCTCTCAAACAGCTGATCTTAACTTCATAAGGTAAAGAATACTTAGCAAGATTAACTTTTCTAACTAAGGTAGTATTCCCAAATCATTTTCTGTGGAACACCAGCCTCTAAGGTGCCCCAAGAAAGAAGGTCAAGTAAGTTTGAGAAATGCTATAGAAATTCCCCCTCCCGCCGATGCCCACTTTTGGATAAGGCCCACCAGCATCTCCTCAGCACTCCTGCTTTTACACGGAGGGCTTTCTCGTGCACGCGCCTCAGCCACAGGACATTCTGACCAGGGGCTCGCTCCACCGGCCTCTGTGCACACACAGCCAGGGTGTTTGCGCTGCCAAGGGAACCTTTTTAAAGATAAGAGTTTTGATCCTATGAAACTAGTGTTTCTCTTGAAATGTACTTTGGGAAATGCTGAATGAAGCATTAATGACCCACAAACTAAAGCATTATCCCTCTCAGAGATATCATTGTCTTAATAGCTTCTGCAAATCAGTACTTTCTGACTCAAAGAACTGGGCCCCTTTGAATGAGGAGTTCAGGCTCTACAGTAAATGTGATGGAAAATAATTTGGGAAGGGTGTGTCTTGTCAAGTCTTTTAAATCAAATCAGGTTGGTAAGTGTCTGTCTACTCTGCTGTCAAGAACTAACAGGAACTTACGGATGAGTTTCTTGGCTCAAGAGTATAGTCCTGAGACTGGAGGACAGTGCAGGAGGTGTATGGGATGAAGACAGTTATTTCCTAAAACTGCTCTGGAGAAAATAACTCTCTTTAGGAAGAAGGAGCCCATTTTTCAGTGGTCTCAGCCCAAAACATCAGATGCCTAGGATTGCAATATCCCTTAAGATATTTCAGGAATAAAATGGTCAATATTGATCAGAATTTGAAATACTCAAGCCTTGAACTACTCTGTAAACTCCATAAAAAGGGGTTCCATGATAGAGAAATACAGATTGGGAATATTCTGGAAAGCAGTCTTGCTCTGATTTTAATACAACCATTGGCAACAGCCATGTACTCACTCTACTGTCCAGGCTGGACCCCACTGGAAGGAAGTGATAAGAAGCCCTGTGAATGGACAGTACTTGGGAGGTGAGTGAGGGGATAAAAGGTCAGTGGGTGCGGGAGCGTGTTTAGCACAAGCTGGGATAGTTCATCTCCAGGGCCTGACTTCTGCCACTTACAGCTGTTCTCTTCCTGACTCTGCAACACGATTTACACTATCTCTTTTGTCATTGCAGTCACATTACCCCCTCTCGTGGCTATTTTCCAGATGTTGAGATATTAAATATTTTAAAATGAACTGCCATGGATCAATGTTAAAACATGCCACATTTTTTGGTCAACACTGCTATTTTGAAAATCTCTCTCATTTATGAAACATTAATGAATGAGCTACAAATCAGTAAAGAGAAATTTCAAATAATCCGAATTCTTCTAGGGGTCCATTCTCTGTATTAAAAACAACAAGAACAGAATACTGCACAGTGAGAAAATGTGGAAAAGGAGTACCGAGAATCCAACATGGCCATGAATTGGAGGTATCTGACATTTCCATCTTCATCAAGGGGGATTCTGTCAAGTAGCAACTCAAACTCCTCACCAGTAATCTCCACACCAAACCTGAAACAAATAGCAGTTAGCATCAGTCACCCCCCAAGTTCACATCTGGGTCACCCGTACCCACAATACCCGAAGCATATGGCTGCCATTACCGCTTTGTTACTGCTGCAGTCCTCAAGATCAAGAGCACCACGTGAATATCAGAGGTTAATCAGGGTGTTGATCGCTTCAGCTTTCTCAAAGAAAGGGATTCTACCACAGAATCCCTGCATTGGTGGTGCACAGAAACAGAAATACCGGCATGTTGAATTGTGTGTGATTGTCCTCTATAAAAAGTTATTCATTACACTAAAACACTGGTATTGCTTAAACAAGTTAACTCTGAAAGGCCTTTCAATTGGACTGCTTAGCATGAAAGAAAAGGTAGAGAAAAAAGTGCCTTTCGAAAACCAGCTTCCTAATGCTCTGGCAAAGCATTTCATAATGGCTTTAAAGACATTTTGCATACAAATATTTAAAAAGTGGCAGTGTTTATTCATCAGCAAGAAAGTGTTTTCATCTCTCAAGAACAATCAAAACATAATCCTTGAGTTACTGGCATAAATAAGAATGACTTAAGCAATAATAATGAACAAGGCATTCATTCATCATTTTGCAAAGCTGATAAGACCCAGCTGACTTTTGGAAAAGAGGGGGGATAGAATTTCTTTTGGCAATGCAATGAAAGAATAACATGAGAAAGGGTTTTTTCACCCCCATTTTCATTAATACTTCCTTGATAATTATAAAACAAAACATTAACACCACCAAGAATAACACAACAAACAAAAATGGCTTTTCAGAGGCTATGAAGAATTGTTATCACATATGTGTTTCATAAGTACTTGAATGTGAATAGTGAGGCTTTGCAGTTGGATGTCCTTTTTTCACTTGCATAAAATTAGGGGGGGAAAAAGGACAGAATCAATTATTTAATGAGACACGTAACACTTTTCCTCTTATTCCCTGTTATTCTCTTTTCTTTTACATTTCCTAGCAATGAAGTTACCGGTACTAATGAATAAATCTTTGGCATTTTCCTGAGAAGTTAAAACTAATTCTCAGGTTTTATTTGCACTTAAATTCTTAAACTCAGTACTTAAAAAAGAAAATAAACAGGTTTTTCCCAGGCATACAGGAAAAAATACCAGACCGAAAGCCAAGTGAACCGAATCCAGTTTATATCTACCACTATACAGCAATGTAATCATGGCAAAATCATTTGACGGTCAGATTTCAGTTTTCTCAATTCTCAAGTGGTCTCTAAGTTCTCTGTATCTTACTTAGTAGTTATAGAATTATGAGAGAATGAATATAAAAGTGCCTTGAAAAACAGGAGAATATCATAAAAATATTGTGTATTGTGAAAAAAATACTGTGTACTGTGTATTATTATTGATATAGAGTACAGCTTCAATAATACTCAAAAAGGGGCTCCTGGGTGGCGCAGCCGGTTAAGCATCTGACCAAGCATCTTGGTTTCGGCTCAGGTTGTGAGATCAAGTCCCACGTGGGGCTCTGCTCTCAGCAGGGAGTCTGCCTGAGGTCATCTCTCCCTTTCCCTCTGCGCCTCCTGCTCACGTTCTCTCTCTCTCCAAGTAAATAAATCTTTAAAAAAATCGTCAAAAAAATACTAGAATTTATTGCTTAAACCTAACACTGGCACAAGTAGCCCTTTCTCTCCAGAGGCCTTCTTCCCGAGGGGAATATGACATCGTGGAGAAAGCGTGCGCTTCAGATTAACTGGACCAACATTTGAACCCCGGCTCTGCCACTTAGCTATATGTGGCCTTGGGCAATTTACTTTATTCCCAGAGCCTCAGTTTCTGTGTCCATAAAAAGAAAGGCTACTCAGAAAACTTAAAAAGTTAATACCTATAATATGCAGATACTCTCTTTAATGGGAAATGTATTTGTGGGGGGGGGGATGTATTTTCTTAACAGTTAGACCACCTTCCTTTTATTGATGGGTAAAATGAGGCTTTCTCTAACCACTTTACTTCACTCCCACTTCAGTGACCTAGTTACTATATCATGCTATTTTTATGATCATTTTCCTTATCATTGGAAATTACTCTTACTGCTTTATTGACTCCTAGGTGTTGTCTGTCCTGTGTCCGCACTTCTCAAGTAAGCTACACGAAAATAGTTACCTTGCCTGTCATGCTCACCGCTGTATCCCTAGAACTTACAGCAATGACCAGAAAGTGCTCAACATGTCATAAATGAATGAATGAGTAACTCATGTCTCTTATAAGGTGATATGTATTCATAGAAAGAGGAACTTTTAAAAGCTACCATTCCATTCCATTATCCATTCTAATAAAAGGTAGCTGGATGACCCAAACAGTGAAAAATTAAAGTCAGACATGTTTGCTTTGGAAAACATTTTACACTTCGAATTAAGTGTGGATATCCTATATTCACAAATTTAACCAGACTTCTAATAAAATAATAAAGCTACATTTATTCATCCTTCTGGCTATTCAACAAATATTTAGAGACCACCTACTATGTGTTAGCAGTATGTTAAATGCTTGGAATACAGTGATAAGATATACCTTCCAGTATAACAAGGAAGACAATAAACGAGAAATTGCAATAAAATGGGAAGAATATTATGACAGAAGACATATTTTAAGGATTTTAAGGAAGCTTTTAACTACATGACCTAACTCAGACTAAAAGTGAGGAAAGGCAGCTTAAGAAAAGGATGAGCTGTGAATTCCCTAGGTAGAGAAGAAAAGAGAAAGAGCATTATAGGTAGAGAACAGGCACATTCTGGAAATGAAAGGATCTCAATCTTACTACAGCACAGAGTTCAAGTGACAGAGGGGAGAGAGACCAAGTTTGACAGAAAGATGAATGCCAAGTTGTACAGGCATTACGGTAGACCCCTCTAATCTGCAGGAGACACATTCCACGATCCCCAGTGGACAGCTGAAATGGCAGATAGTACTGAACCCTATATACACTGTTTTTTCCCATACATACATACCTACGATAAAGTTTAATTTATAAATAAGACACAGTAAGAGATTAACAATAATAAAATAGAACAATTATAATAATATGCTGTAATAAAAGTTATGTGTATGTGGTCTCCCTCTGAAAATATCACAATATACTGTAATAAAAGTTATGTGTATGTGGTCTTGCTCTCAGAATATCTTATCGTACTGTACTCACCCTTCTTTCTACTTCTCATGATGCTGTGAGCTGATAAGAAGCCTACGTGCTGAGATGACCTGAGGTGAGCAATGTAAGCACTGTGACAAGATGTTAGGCTCCTACAACCAGACAATAGGGCAGAAGGAGGATTACCTGATTCTGGACCGTGGTTGACACCTGGTAATTGAAACCAGGGAAAGTGAAGCCACAGATAAGGGGAGACTACTGTATACGCAGCCACTTTTAAGAAGTATGGGCTGTATTTGAAAGGTGTGAGAAGGCCACTTGTGATGGCCTTTCTGATGTGTCAACTTGGCTAGGCTAACAGTCCCCAGTTACTCAATTAAACACTAATCTAAGTGTTGCTATGAAGGTATTTTGAAAATATGACTAAAGTTCATAATCAATTGACTTTAAGTAAAGGAGATTATCCTAGATAATCTGGCTGGGCTTGACTTAATCAGTTGAAAGACCTTAAAAGCAGAACCAGGTATTCCCTGAAGAAGAAATTCTGCCTATATACTGCAACTTCAGCCCATGCCTGAGAATTCCAGCCTGCCCTTCCTGAGAGCCTGCCCTATGGCAGTTACACTCACCTCAACCAGTGTAAACCAATTCCTTGCAACAAATCTCTTGGTATATATCTACTGGTGCTGTTTCTCTAGTTAAACCCTAACTAAAATACTATTAAAGGATTTTTAAATCAGCATACAGTGACAACCAAATTTGTGTTTTTAAAAGCACTGAGTTGAGAGGGATTTGAGGGAGAGCAATACTTAGACACTTCAGAAAGAGGCTGTTGAAATAATTCACGTTAGAGAGCGTGGTAGCTTGATTAAGATAGTAAAAGTATGAATGAGAGAAACAATGGGCCGGGGGTACTTTGGAAGTAAAAGATACAAGACTTGATTTTTCAGTTGGATGTAGAAAGTGAAGGAGAAGTCAAGGATAATTCCTAGGTTTCTGGCTTGGATGACTGGGTAGTGGGGGGTGTCATTAACTGAGATGAAGGAACACTGGAAGAGAAAAGGTTGTGAGGGTGCAAGTAAAGATTCTGAGTTCAGTTTTAAACATGTTGAGTCTGGGCTGTAAGATATCCAAGAGGAGGTGTCCAATGAGCAGTTAGAGATATGGGTCTGAAGCTCAGGAGAGCCATTGGCTGTAGATATAAATGTGGGGGTCACTGCTATATAAAGGTGATCTGAGACTATAGGATTAGATGAGATTATAAAGGAAAATACATTCAATGAGTTGAGAAGAGGACACAGGACAAAGACCTACTTGAGGGATGAACAGAGGAAGAGGTGCTGGCAAGAGAACCTAAGAAGTCGTGAAAAAAAAAAATGGCAGAAAGGAAGCCAAGAGAAATGGTAACAGGAGCCAAGAAAACAGAGGGCTGTGAAAAGGAGTCAGTGGTCAGTCATATCAAAGCAGTCAAGAGGTCAAGCACACTATGAATTTCTATTGAATTTAGAAATAAGAAGCCAGGATGCCCGGGTGGCTCAGTCAGTTGGGCGTCTGCCTTTGGCTCAGATCATGAGCCCACGGTCCTGGGATCGAGTTCCACATTGGGCTCCCTGCTCAGGGGGGAGCCTGCTTCTCCCTCTGCCTGCCACTCCCCCTGCTTGTGCTCTCTCTCACTCTCTCTGACAAATAAATAAAATCTTTTTAAAAAAATAGAAATATGCCAATGACCCTCATGAGAGTTCTGGTAGAGTGATGGGGTCCACAACCATATTGTAGTGGGTTGAGGAGTGGAACTGGAGGAGCTTCCTTTCAAGAAGCTTAGATAGGAAGGGAAAAGGAAAAAGAAGACAAACAGGAAGGAAAGGTGGAGTCAAGGAAGCTGCTTGTTTTTTTAAAGATGAATAATATGAGCCCTGTTAAATACTGACAGGGGCAGTATCAAGGCAGAGGTTGATAACAGAAAAAGAGAGGGAATTACTTATCGATCCTATGAAAGAAGGATCAAGGGGCACCTGGGTGGCACAGTAAGCTGGGCATCCGACTCTTGGTTCTGGCTCTGGTCATGCTCTCAGGGCCATGAGATCGAGCTCTGCATTGGGCTCTACACTCAGCACGGAGTCTGTTTCAGATTCTCCCTCTCTCTCCCTCTGCCCCTCCCACTCATGCTCTCTCTCTCTCTAAAATAAATAAATCTTAAAAAAAAAAAAAAAAGACCATAGTTAGACGGGAGAAAGAATACCTTCCACTGAAATGGGGAAATAAGGAAACAATGGGTTTATAGAATTTGAAATATCAGGAACTCCCCTTTTCTAATTTCTAAATTCAATAGCCTATTTTACTGAGAGTGGGGAAGAGGAGGAAGGTAAGTGAGAGGGCATGTGTTTTGAAGAAACTGAAACAGGTGTGAAATATGCAGACTGGAGACAGGGGATACAGAGTTGACTGAGAGAACACAGTAGGGAGTGACAGAGAAAGTTGAGAGCCCAGTTGAGGTTGGTGACAATGAATTTATAGTGATATAAATCTATTCAGTAGTCTGATTTTTCTCAGTAACCTGGTACAGGAGAAGACAAGATGGACAGTTGGACTTATCCATGTTTGGGAATCTGCCACACAGATGTGAATAAAAGAAACAAAGCAAGATAGTTTATGATATTGACAAGAAAATGTCTAACGTGGGAGAATAGATTCTAAGCTGTGCTCTAGCTCAGAGAAGGGGGATGGTCAATACTAGAACAGATAGAAGATGCTAGTCAGAAATAGGCTAACAATATGTGTAAAATAGAGTAAAAGTAGGTGTAGTTATTTTTGGATAGTGACACACACTTTTGGGAGAGTCAGGTAGACATAAGAATAAAAACTAATATTTACTGAGAATTTAATATGTTCTTAGCACTGTGCTGACCATTTTACATGCATTGTCCCCATATATTCCCTACAACTATCAATTAAGTATTATCATCACCAACACTGTCCTGAGAGTATCAGTGAGATCTCTGAGGTGCCTAAAGAGGGTGGGAGAGAAATGGTCTGGAAATGAAGAGTAAGGACAATGAGCTCTTCTTCTTCTTCTTCTTCTTTTTTTTTGAGATTTTATTTATTTGAGAGAGAGAGAAAGCACAAGCAGGGGGAGGGGCAGAGGGGGAAGCTGACTTCCCACGGGGCAGGGAGCCTGACATGACGTGACATGGGGCTCAATCCCAGGACCCTGGGGTCATGACCTAAGCTGAGGGCAGAGGCTTAACCGACTGAGCCACCCAGGCGTCCCAGACAATGAGCTCCTGAAAGGGCTTCTGTGGAAGCAATGTCCTTAGTGGAGAGCCAGATTTGGTTAAACTAGATTGTAACGTTTTGAAGACATCAAGAACATAGTAGAGTTAATTCCTCCTGCATTGGAACTTCTGCCAGGCACAGCGGGAGGATGTCAGAAGGAGAGGAGTGAGAGTATGGAAGAGGGAAGAAGCCCAGATAAACATTAGGATAGGAGAACACTGAGAGGGTACATAGGTTAGACAATTGAGGGGTTTACATCATGGGTAGTATAACAAGGAAAATGGGTGTGAGGCCATATGGATTCGGACTCTAGAAGAAACCTTTAAACATAACCATCAAGCCCCCATTTTTTTTCTTTAAGATTTTATTTTTAAGTAAGCATTACACCAAATGTGGGGCTTGAACTCACAACCCTGAGATCAAGAGTCACATGCTCCACTGACTGAGCAGGCCAGACACCCTTACAATCCCTATTTTCATTTCATCACTCATTCTGTCCCTACAGGCAATGGGTAAGTAGCTTAAATTCTCAGACTGTAGTAGTAGCCAATATTTATTGACCACTTACTACATGTCAGATGTTACATGTATTAATTTCTTCAATCCTAATATTATCATCTCCATTGTACAGTGAAACCTTAAATCGCTAGTATCTGATAGAGCTTGAACTTGAACCCTGCTAACTGCCTCTGGAGCCTTAAAGCTGGCCATTTGGGTATTCTTACTATTTGAACAGGGCTGTCATTTCTCTCCCTATAATTGTCTTTCCTACATTGTACACTCTCTCTAGCAGAAGGTCCCCCCACAATCCTTCCAGAAAAACTTAAATGTTAATGTATGATATGATTATGATGTCAATACATCCATAGTTAACCTTTAACACTATACTCTGTGAGTGGATCTTGAAATAAGGAGAGTTCATCTTGGACTTTATGTAAGAGAACTTACATTCTTAAGTACCCAAAAGACCGCCTTTACTTAGAAGGCAGTCTTGGGGCACCTGGGCGGCTCAGTTAGTTAAGTATCCGACTCTTGGTTTCAGCTCAGGTCATGATCTCAGGGTCGTGGGACTGAGCCCCGCATCTGGCTCTGCGCTCAGCATGGAGTCTGCTGGAGACTACCCTCTCCCTCTTTCTCTCTCTCCCTCTCTGTTCCCCCCCACATGTGTACCCACGAACTCTCTCTAAAATAAATAAATAAAATATTTTTTAAAAAGAAGGTAGTGTTGGGCGCCTGGGTGGCTCAGTCTGGTGGGCGTCTGCCTTCAGCTCAGGTCATGATCTCGGGGTCCTGGGATTGAGCCCCGCATCAGGTTCCTTGCTCAGCAGGGAGCCTGCTTCTCCCTCTGCTCCTCCCCCTGCTTGTGCTTTCTCTCTCTTGCTCTGTTCTCTCTCTCAAATAAAATAATTAATTTAAAAAAGAGAGAAAGTAGTCTTAAGGCATATAGCCCAAAGATAGTATTTTAGTACCAATCTACTGTGTTTAAAAAAATCTTCTGTCACACAATAGCTTTATTCTGTCCTCAGGGTGGAAACCAGTCTCTGATACTTCTCCCTACAAAAAACAAGTTATTATCAGGCTTATTACTTTCAATTCCATAACAGACAATATCTCAGGAATTTTTTTAGCTCCATACATTTTTCTGTATATAATAAATAAACAAGAAAAGTGGCTTTCACACATATAAAGTAAGCAGAAATCCCATTATAGAAATTCCCCTTTTCTGTTACTTAATGGTTTTAAAATATCAAAGCACAGTATTTGTATATAGAGTGCAAGAAGTAATAAAAAATAAAAACCCAGCAAAGAAACAAGCCATAGTTGGATTCTATTTTAATATCGGTTTAGCAATCAGATTTTGCTTTTAATGGGTGATATTTAAAAAAAATCTAAAAGACTTAAATAAAAAAGATGTGGTATAAGACCTCACATTAAATGAAGGTCTTTTATTTACTCCAACATGTAACAACAATGAGAAGGCTTAAAGTTGAAGTGTTTATATATCGATTATTTTTGAGCTCTTCACTAAGGACTTCATAAATGGTATTCTTCAGAAGCAAAAAAAAACAAAAAAAACAAAAAAAAAAACCAAAAAATGTATATTAGCTAAATACATTTTATAATAGAAATAATATTATGTCTGCTATTATAAATTTGGGTTTGTTTCATTGTATTTTAGCGTTGATTCTTCAGCCAAATCCCTGGAGATAGGACCATATATTTTCCTGATCAATCTATGTTTAACTGGATACTTCCATTATTTTAGTGTGTTATTAAATCATATTTAACATTCAAAAAGTATTTAAAGATGATCTCTTTCCTCTAAAGAAGTATTCGGGGCTTGTTTTAGGACTTTAATTTCTTATATTAAGCTTTTTTCCAACTAGACCACTTTATTTTTAAAATATAGACAAGGATATACAGTGCAGGAAAAACACTATTTTCCATCACCTCTGTTCCCTTCATTATTGTAGAAATCTTTACTACTATGCTCTCTCAGAAAACATCTGGGTACTATTATAAAATAAATTCTCAGGCTCTGAAAAAAGTATTTTCCACCTTTATTTCAAAATGGAGAAATAACTTAAGCTAATGTTTTAGGACTATGCTTTTCTAACATTGTTAGATGTTAAAAGAAAAGCACAGTATCAAAAAACACTGATCAAATCCAGGGTGATGGAAACCCACTAGCCCAGATCACATATGCCAGATTTCTTGGCATATGACAAACCTGCTACCTGTCCTGAGTAACACATCTTGTCTTTTCTCTCTCCTGTGGGCCAAAGTCAGGCAGAAGTTACCCTTGGAACAAGCCGTAGTTCCCAAAGTCAATCAACCTCATGCTAGGCAATCTAGGGAGAACATCCGCTCAGCATCAAACCTGTTTGATCAAATTGGCCCAGGTGGAACCAAGCCTGAGAAGAGAGAATTGCTAGTGTAACCTGGTATGATGAACCACAAAGTAGTCCAGGGTCACTCCCAGAGGACCTCCCAGCTGCCTCTTGGACTACATCACCTTGAGATAAATATATATATATTTATATTATTTATATTTATATAGAGAGGTAAGGATATAGAAGCATACACATACATACACATATATGTGTATGTGTATATACACATAGGGCATCTTTTTTGTTATTTTTTAATTAGTTACCCTTAAAAAGAGAAGGATATTTGATATTATAGGGTAGTCCTTTTCTTATGTTAACCAAAAGGAACACAAGCAAAGGGCTTTGAATAACGGCTTTTTTTTTTTTTTTAGGGCTCTCTTAGCATGGGTAATAAAGTGGGAAGTCCTGGGTTTGAGCCCTCACTTCTGCCACTTACTAGATATAAGACTTTGGCAAGTCTCTTAATTTCTCACAGACTGTTTCTTCATCTATAAAACTAAACAGATAATCACACTTAACCTACAAAACTACAGGATTATTTCTAGGATCGAGCTGCTTAATTACCATATAAACTACTACATATAAATTCTAAGGCAGCCTCTTGATGTCAGACCCTAGTAATACTAACAACACCACTGGGTAAAGTTTGCATTCACTGGGAAAAAAAGTGGGTGGCTAGCTTCCTCCCACTCCCTTCGCATTCTTTGTTCCTCCAGACATGGGAAACTCAGTTTCTGCAGAATATGATTTAATTTCAGTTAGTGGGAAACAAAGAAATTAGATAATGAATAACAGCCCAGACAGGATACAGCTGAAGATTTGTGCAAAAGAATGAGGAGGACAGGTTCGATGCTGAGCAGATGTTCTCCCTAGATTGCCTAGCATGAGGTTGATTGACTTTGGACACTACGGCTTGTTCCCAGGTGGGTGAGCCGTAGGGCCATTGGGAGATTTCGAGATTTGGAAGGACCCATGAGATCCTGTGGGAGGAGGGTAGGGGGATTTTCCCAGCATTAAGGTGGAGATCTTACCTTGAAAAATTCTTGTACTGCACACAAGCCCCCTCCCTATTTCGGGGTAAGAGACACCGTCCGGTGCCTGAGCTGCCCGGGGATTGTGAACCGCACAGGCCTCTGGGAGAGCCCGCTGCGGATGTGGCAGCGGGGCATGCCGGGATGGGGAGGGGTATGCCGGGATCGGGAGGGGCATGCCGGGAAGTCAGCACGGAAGGAGGGAACGTGGGGCACTGGGGCCTTCAGAGGAGAGAGATGGCCCCAGATACATGTGTTCAGTTATCTCAGAAGTGAAATTGCCCTGGTAGTGTCCATTTTAGAGCTGTTCTTATAAGACAAGACAGCTTGGATTGTTTACAACCAGCATCTCTTCTCTAGTCAAAGATGTGTTTCCCCCATTGGGTTGCCCGAAGTACCTCAGCTTGGTCCAGATGGTCTGCAGGGGACTGTTTCCTGGGGCCTCTTCCCACGTTTCCCAGTGTTAACGATCCCCACCTGTACTGACTTCCTCATCCTGGCCCTTTAAGTCGTCTCTGTCTGGGCTCTAACTTTTTACAGCACTGCAGGGAGAAAGGCCTCTGAAGATTTTCTTCCACCTGGTGTAAATAATACAGGCCCTCAAAAAGTTTCCAAAATCATATTTCAAATCCCAGTGTTAACGGTTTTTTCATCTTAGACAAATTCATTTGATGCATGCATTAATTTGGGACGGAGCCCCAGCCCTAGGTGAGTGGATTACCGATGAAGTCCTATTAAATAGAACTCTGACCTGCCCGCAACACACAAATTGCAATATAGCTTCTGTGTCATTTTGAACACAGCAAAGAATTTACGCTTTTTCTTCCGTCTCTCTCTCTCATACTCTTTTTGGTATGACGGGCTGAGATTTGACAATGCACTAGATAGATTGTTGGTCTGATTTCACACTGGAGGTTTTCCCAAATGATAAGTGGCAGACTATCCCAACTCCCAGGTGAAATTATCATCATTACTCTGTTTTTCATATGTAACCTAATCTAGCTAGTTCAAAATTTAGGGCAGTTAGGTCCATCTGTGCAAATTATTACTTCCAAATTCAGCTGATCCAAATATCAGCTTCCAAATCCTGCTATTTTCTAAAAGTCTGATTTTAAATATTTTAAATATTTTAAATATTCTGTTAAGCGTACTTTAGTATATTTGAAATTTTCTCCTTCTCCCCTTCCTGTTAGTGCTTTGTGATTCTCTTGTGGGAAGGACCATCTGTAAATCAAAAGCAATTGGAGTTGCCTTATGAGATTTACAAAATATAAGAGAAGAGCTGAAGGGAATAATTCTAGTTAATCAAAAGAAAATATTTAATTGTTGAAAAAATATTAACTTTTTAATTAATAATAGGTACATAATGCTATTAGGGATCATGTTTAATATTCTATTTTAGAACAAATACACTATAATACAGAACACATTTATGACCATAATCATCACCTGTTAAGTCTGTCACTTGTGTCATTTTAAACTAACGTTTTTAAATGAAATTAAAACTTTTACTTTGGGATCACAGCTTCATAAAGTCAGAGGTATAGGTAGATGTACAAATTTAGGTACAGACATAGACTCAGTTCCATATGAAGTAGGTTTCAATGCAAATAAATTTTTCTTTTTTCAACTTTTTGTGTGTTGTTTCTTCTTGACAATATAACTTATTTCTATACTTGTTATTGACTTTTCCCCCTTAAAACACAATGGACATTATATGAGTTTTACAGAAATGTTTTGAATAGCATAAAAATATGTAATATAAAACATAACCCCCTTCCACAATAACTGCCCCCTCCATCCCCCCAAAATAACTACCTTTGGCTGCTTGATGCTTCATCCTTTCGATTTTTTTCATACGCACATATACTAACATATATTATTATTTTACAATAAAAGTATATTTGAACAATTATTCTGTCATTTTGTTTTTTCACAAGTTGACCTTAGATATGCTGTGCTAATATCTGTGTACTTAATTCTTTTTAAAAAGCGATATGGTATTCCACCATGTGGATGTCCCATCATTTATGTCACCAACCCCTTACCAATGTATATATTGGTTTGTCTAATTTCTCCTTACAGGTTTGCTTCTTGAACTGTTTCTTTCTTTTTTACTTTTCATTGCCTCTCTACCACTCCCACCACCACCAATTTGGTGTTTTCTAGTGACCCAGGGCCACTTTACTCTTTTTTCATTTAGCCTGTTTTCCGAAATGTTTTTCTGACTTTTAAGTCTTGTCTTTTCCTTTTGAATCTTCTCTTTTCATTCTCTTATTTTTTTCACATTAAGGACAAAGGTCTTCTTACACAAAATCTCTCCTCTCTGGTACAAGTGTGAGCTCCTCACACTCTTTCCAACCCCCCCGCAGTGAAGAGAAAGAGGCAGTGAGTGTTACGTTTCTGATAAGATACAAGAGACTGCTACTGGCAGGGAGTCTTGTCAAGATCTCCCTCATTCGGAGCACTCCATTCCCACGTGAACAACAATGAATGGAGATTTCACCCGCCTACCCCACATTGTTCACGTTGTCCTTTGCCCTTTCTGTCAAATCTTGGCACCCAGGAGACAGCAGAACATGTTCTGAATTCAACCCTGGGGAGCCACCGATCAATATCACTTGACTCTTCTTACCCATTAGTTGTTCTCTTTCTATGCCTGACGTGGAGTGACGCCTACGCTATTCTTTGTCATGGCCCCTTCTCAGTTGGCCCAGCTAACCCCTATAGGGTGGGATGGCTCTCTCCATCCTCTAGGCAGAGTGCCACAGGCGGGGAGTAGAGCATGGACAAAGTGCGAGGCCGAATCTCAGGACATAGGTTCTCTGACTGCTTCAGCTGCAGGCTCAGAGGCCGTGGAGAAAGTTAGTATAGTTTACCTCTTTGCGATCTTAATTACCAAATACCAAGAATATTAACTGTCCACTTGACTCATGGAATACTATAAAAATGAAATTTTATAAAATGCTTTGAAAGTCAGATTCCGCACTGAAAAAAAAAGAGGACCTGTCTGCATCTTCACAAAAAAAAAAAAAAAAAAAAAGGAAAGAAAAAGAATGTCAGATTCCAAAGAAACAGAGTTTACTGTTTTACATGTCTCTTCTCCCTTTTTTGGTGCGTATATTTCAATGACTTCCCTTTTCTTCCTTTTTCTGGTTTTGTCTGCCATACCTACCTATCCCTTTCCAGGAGTTAGTTCTTATTTATGGAGCACATAAATATATATTTGTCTTCAATGAGATCTTCTTTCAGCAGAGTTGTTTTTTGTTGTTGTTGTTTTGTTTTGTTTTGTTTTGTTTTGAGGGGGTGGGGTGGGTTCAGAGAGGAAGAAAGACATGACTATTGTCATTTTTTTAAATCCTAATTTTTTTTTATGTCACTCAAATTTCTTTTGTACCTGAAACATTCTCTGGAATGTTTTTATGATTATTAAGGCCTTCATTCTAAGTGGCAACATTCAAATAAGCAGAAAAACTTTAAAGGGAGACTAAATTCCTGTCTGATTTTAAGTGCTTAGAAAGTTAGGGTGATTTCTTCCAAGCCATAGATAAATTGGTCAGGAAAACCAAATCAAATCCCTAAACCAACTCAGTGTTTGACTCTGACCAATGTCTTAATCTATCTGTATTTGAATCTTCCAGCTTTAATATCAGTGGGACTGTGATGCCAAATGCCAATTATCTTCTAATAATTAGGTAGCAGATTATGGGTTGATTAAAACAAATCTAAGCATGACACTGAACTCCTCAGGAGAAAGGTGTTTTAGAGATTTTTCAGTTTAAAACTAAGAAATATTTTAGGAGCTTAAATCGGACAAAAGTTCAGAAAATTGCAAATCTCATCTCCCGTCATAGTTTATGGCAAAAGAAAAGCCTAAGAAATTCTATTTTAAATGGCCGTGAAAATATTTTTTTCAATTATAAAAACAGCCTTCACCTATGTATAAAAGTTATTTTTCTCTTTGTTGAAAATGGCCCATCTCTAAGCACATCTTACTATCCCTTCCTCTCCAATTTAGTTCTTCCTTCCCAAATGCATTTTAATACCGTACCAATGAATTCCAAAACTAAATTATTGTTTTGGCCCTTGGTTCTTGAAGAAGGGAAAGAAATGCAAATTTCTCTTTTTATTAATAAGTGCATAACTTCTAGTAGATTATATACAATCTCATAACTCATGTCAGCCTGAATATTCAACATCATTTGGATTTTCAGATACAACACTTAACTGTAATAAAAGAAAGCCTGAAGACTCAGAATTCAGTAGAATTATACAACAGTGGGCAACAAAATCCTAATTGAAGTGATTATAATGTAATGATCTCACTGAGTATTTCCTCTTTGCTGTACAAAGGACAGAGATTCAGGCCATCAAGTAGAAGGAAAGACTTCAGAATGTGTGACTAGTAATGGGAGACTGCCAATGTCCCAAGCTTACAGCCTAAGTTAACTAAAGGCACTTCACACCCGCAGGTTGGAAAATAAGTGTGTTAAAGATTTCAGAAGGGAGTTGAGTGTAAACAGTGTTAATCACCGGGATAAAGTTTCAAATAACCACATGGCTTTAATGAGGAGATCTGACATAAGTAGTACCAACAAAAGTATTGATTACATGTAAAATTATAGATCAAGCCTTCACATAACTGAGGTTTGAGGAAGTCATTCTAAAATTTTTTTAACAAAAGGAGGATCTTATAAAATGCTGGCAGAGGCATGGGGTAAGCCAAATGGCCCACTAACTGGTTAGATTATCCAACTTGTATTTATGTTGGTCCATTTCAGCTTGGTTACCCTGGACCCTCTAGAAAGTTACCCAGTTTGTATAGGGGATTAGGAACCAAAAGCATGAACAACCAGTGCCAAAAGAAGTCCCAGACCTAATCTCTTTCCCCCATGCCCTTCCCCCAGCCCCTGCTCTCTCCACAACCTGCCAAAATCTATATTGAATATATCTAAAATCAGATGAGTCCAGAACATGGACAGAGAATTATTGAAGAGCATGCGTTTTGGAGTTAGACAAACCTAGCTTAGAAGCCCAGCTCAGCCACTTACTAGCTATGGGATCTTGGTCAAGATATTTAATTTCTCTGAACCTCACTTTCTTCATCTAAATACTTGAATAATGAATATCTGAATAATGAATGAAAATATCTACTTCACAGCGTCACCGTGAGGATTAAATATTTTTAGCCCAGGGTCTGAATACAGCAGCCAGAAGAAAGTACCAGTAATATTACTGTTAAGTTTCCTGAATAGTCTCTCTGTCTGCTCTGTCAAGAAAAAACAAAATAGAAGGTACAATTAATACCTAATTCTCAGAAAATAACCACCCTTCCCACCAAAGAAGGACTTTGTCGGTGATGACATATGAGATACTGCATAATATTACTATTAATACCACCTTACTTCATTTTAGAAAAAGGCTTTGTGAGTGGAGACTGCCCCAAAATTCATTGGTTGCCAGTTGGATAACATTTGTAGAATTTGGAGATGGCAGCAAAATAGCCATAAACAGTTGGAGTTCACAGCACAGTTTAAAATGTGTTCTTCTCAGATTCATGAAAATGAAAACTTCTCCTTTTCGAAAGGTATCTTAAGAAATGAAAAAGCAAACCACAAACATACATGTTTGCAAAAGGACTTATATTAAAAACACGTAAAGAAGTCTTATACCTCAATAAGGACAATCCAAATAAAAATGGGCAAAAGATTTGATCAAATCCACAAAAGAAGACATACGAACGGCCAATAAACTTGTGAGAAGATATTCAACTTCCTAAATCATCAGGAAAATGCAAATTAAAAACACGGTGAGTAACAACTCTACACGACAATTAAAATGGCTAAAATTAGAAAGACTGACAATAACAACTGTTGGAGAGGCCGTGAAGCAATTGGATTCTCATCCACTGCTGGTAGGAATGCAAAATATTACAACCATTCTGGAAAACAGCTTGGCAGTTTCTTATAAAGTCTCATCCAACCCAACAATTCCTCTCCTAGGTATTTACCCAAAAGATAGGAAAAAAATGTCTACAAAGAGGCCTATATACACAAAGACCAGCAGCTTTGTCCACATAGCCCCAAACTGAAAACAACCCAAGTGTTCGTCAGCAGGTGAATGGGTAGACAAATTATGACATATGCATAGACTGAAATACTACCCAGCACCAACAAACTACTGACATGATATGGGTAAATCTCAAAAACATGCTGAGTGAAAGAAGACAGACACCAAATAAAACATACTGTATGTTTCCATATATATGTATGAAATGCTAAAAACAGGACATCAGCTGGGGGAATAGAGGGAATTGACTGCAAGGGAACATGAGGGAACTTTCTAGAGAGACGGAAATGCCCTGTATCTCGACTGTGGTGGTAGTTATACTGATGTACACATTTGTCAAAATTCATTGAGCTATAGGGGCGCCTGGGTGGCTCAGTCATTAAGCGTCTGCCTTCGGCTCAGGTCATGATCCCGGGGTCTTGGGATCGGGTCCCACATTGGGCTCCCTGCTCCGCGGGAAGCCTGCTTCTCCCTTGCCCATTCCCCCTGCTCATGTTCCTGCTCTCGCTATCTCTGTCTCTGTCAAATAAATAAATAAAATCTTTAAAAAAAAAAAAAAGAAAAAAGTTAAAAAAAAAAATTCATTGAGCTATATACTTCAAATGGGTGCATTTTATTGTATATATTGTTATCTGTGTAGTAAAGGATTTAACTTCACCAAAAAAGGGGTCTGGCCTTTTCTTTCAGCTTCTGGGAGGTAACCTCTAAGCCCTTGGAATGTCATGTATGATAGGAGTGTTTTGTTTACCTGGGGGCCTTGGATTATGCTCGTACTCTAACAGTGTGACATAGGGTTGGAGCTGGCCACATCAGATAGCATTTAGGGTGGCAACTGATCACACCAGAGAGACCAACGTTTTGAAGTAGGGTGGGGGCTTTGGGTCACACAGTATCACCTTAACCAAAGGGGCTGGAGCCTAGAGAATGAAATTAGCACACAGGCAACCACTCATGCCGGCAAAATGGAACCTCAATGAAACTCTGAACCTGAAGGTGCAGGTGAAGGTGAACTTCCCTAGTTGTCAATATTCCATGTATTAGACACAGATATGAGGAAAATAAGACATCCAAGACTCCGTGGGGAGAGGACAATGGAAGTTCCCCATTTAGTTCTTTTCCTGGATTCTGCTCTGTGCTGTTCTTCCCTTGGCTGACTGTAATCTGTATCCTTTCCCATAATAGAGCGTACCTATGAGTATAACAGCATTCAGTATGTTCTGTGAGTCTGCTAGCAAATTATCAAACCTGCAATTGGTGTCAGAAGCGAGGGTGGGCTTATGGAGAACAGTTTTCCCATTAACTTCGGAGTTTCCTAAACTCCTTGGGACTTAGCTCTAAACTTTAGCCATATCACATCTCAATAAATATAATTTTTTAACACATGTACGTACCTATGTTTATGTGTATATAAACATACATCCCCAATGAAGCACTGCTTTAAATGCTAGGAAAGAAAGAATCTCTTAAAAATTTTGAAAGTGCCTTAATATTTTGTGCTCCAAATTTTAAAGGCATAGCTAGATCTTTATAAACTTAGAAAAAATATGAAAGAATGAACCTCAACTCACAGAAGTTATCTGGGCAAAGTGGGAAGAGATAAGCAAACCAGGGGTTGTTATTTATTTTTCTCTATACATATTATTCAAGTGGTACAATTAAGGGTCATTTTTGTCTCTTACTATTTTATGAGATTTTTCAAATTAATGAAAAAATAAATGTATATTGGGCAAATTTATAAACACATAGTAATACATATAAGAAATTCAGAAATATGAAAATTTGACACTTAGAACCTATGGTCACTGGAAATACAAAACATCTAATTTCATTTATACACAGACTCTTGTTGCAGAGAAGAAGAATAATGTGGTCAAAGTGTTTAAGCATAAAACATTTTATATTAGTGTAAAAATCTGTAGAGGAAATAAAACGGAAAATAAGATGTCACGGAGAAAAAGGAGCGATTAAAGTATCCAATGTAGAAGATGAGCTGGTTTTGGAATTTTTAAAAATAGCTGATGGTTGCTATCAAATCCCTATGGTATTTTGCATTCAATTAGATTCACTTAAACGAGTGAGATAATAATTTTATTTTACAATTTCACTATTTATTGTATGCCAGAAGTTACATCTCTTCAGTTACTTAAACTTTTGTTGAATAATTTTATACAAAAACCTAAAAGTTTGTGGCTCGTGTGTATTGTTTCAGAATTATTTTAGGGGTACATGAGTAAAAGGTTTGAAGGCCACTCACATTCGCTGTAAACTACATTTGGCAATCGGTGGAAAAATCTAAAATTCGGTCTAAGCCAAGGACACTCTGCCACCTGGTGGCTTAGAAATTTTCACGGTCACTAAACAGAAATAAAAACCTCTTCTCAAATTAGGTGCAGTGATAAACTAATTCATGATATATAGAATCAGGGATGTGAATTATTTGATTACAAGGCTTATGGATACAGAGGAAGAAATAAAATGGTTAATTCTGAATATTATCATTGCAAGTCCAGGAAATTATCATTGGTAGTTTTTTACTGGGTAGGAAAAAATCTAAAATTTCTCACCTAAGTCAACTAATTTCAGAAACTCTTAAAATGCTAGTCATGTAGGTTTTTTTTTTTCTGAATTTAAAAGCAACTTTTACTTGTCACTTTATTGTGGAAAAAAAGAAAAAAATATTTTGATGGACTACATGCACTGTGTAAAAGTGAAATCACCAAAGATTCCATCATGCATAGTACTTTATTGAAAAAGCTCGTATGTAAATCCTTATTACCTGCTTTCAATGACTGTCTGAAATTCCTGTGGACTAATGATGTTTTCTTTTAATTTGTCAATCTTTCTGTCAAAAAATAAGCAAAAAATAAGAAAATGTGGACCTTGTCATAGTAAAGCCAGGAGCTATATTTCTAACTTTCTGAAAATCATTCAGCAACTCCTCAAACTTATAACATAATAAAACTTAAAGACAGTCCCGTTTCTAGGATGTGTGATTTGAAATTATATGTGTCTTCTTCTACCACATTCTCTAGATAACTTGGAAAAGATAGAAGAGAAAATATATTTTCAGGATGCAGTTTCACAATCTTCAGAGTTATTGATAACAAATCATACTGCTCATGATTTCGGAACTCTCAGTCCCTTTCATAGAGGTGCCAGTCGAAGTGTATTTCTCTCATATCTCTGTCCAAAAACATTTTCAGTGTAATAGGTGCCGTAAATAATGGCTGGCTTTGTAATTCCCTTAAGAGGAGAAAGTAACCAATTGAGAAACAAAGATAAAAACAAAAGGGGAACATCCACCTTGATTAAAATCTTACTTGAAAGTGGTCAAGAGTAAGAGAAAATCAAATTGAAACAAATTTGCCAATTTGACTTCAATTCCAATTAAAGTGGAGCTGATTCTTCTCTAGTCACAAATCTATAAAAAAAATGTAACAAAAATTATCATAATGTCTCAGGTTGAAAAGAGGATATGGTGTCAGGAATCCAGTGTCAGTCAGGTTTTTTCTCTGTTACCCTAATTTAAAACTTTGCCTTTCCCTTTCTTTGGTCTTTCTTTCTTTCTTTCTTTTTCTTTCTTTCTTTCTTTCTTTTCTTTCTTTCTTTCTTTCTTTTCTTTCTTTCCTTCCTTCCTTTCTTTCTTTCTTTCTTTCTTTCTCTTTCTTTCTTTCTTCTTTCTCTTTCTTTCTCTCTCTATCTCTCTTTCTTTCTTTCTTTCTTTTCCTTCCTTCCTTCCTTCCCTCCTTTGTGTGGTTCCTTGTTTTACTTTGATTAATTTTCCCACTGTTTGGATTTCTTAATGAAAACAAGAATTCTCTTCTAGAAGTTGGAGGGGTTATTTTGTTTGATTGGTTGGTTTTGTTTTTGGCTTGCATTATGGATGATCCTTAAAAGAAAAGGTCCAATTTATTTACATATATTATGTTAATAAAATGACATTAATGTACGTGTATATGGGGGGTGGGGGGTATAACAACCTGCATCCAAAGCAGGGCTAATGTTGCTATTAGCCACTTTATATTAACATCAGCTATAAGACAGTCTACCCAAGGAAAGTATCGTGTCTTTTTTGGTTTGCTATTCTTACTAAGCCTGCTGCCACACCTTGAATTTAGTAGGTACTCAAAAAACAAATTTACCTAATAAAATGAATAAATAAGATTATGCCCAAACTAGCTGAAGAAGCAATTATATTTCATTTTGGTTGCTGTTGGTCAATGTTCACATTATCCAACAAAATTTTAGATAGAGCTTCTTCTAAGCTGTCTTGCCTTATAGCTATCTATTTTGCTTATCATTTGGTTTAGTCAACTGAAAATGATAGTTTATAGTAAAACATACAAAATAATTTAAATATAATAATTTTTAGTGGTTAATTCAGAGTCCACAAACTGGTAGCCTATGGGTGACGTCTGGCCTGCAGATGTGTTTAATATTAACTTTTTTTTAATGAACAGATGCAGGTACTTTTAAAATTTTTTTTAAAAGATTTTATTTATTTCTTTTCAGAGAGAGAGAGCACATCAGCAGGGGGATCAGCAGGCAGAGGGAGAAGCAGACTCCCCACTGAGCAAGGGGCCTGAGGCAGGACTCGATCCCAGGACCCTGGGATCATGACCTGAGCCAAAGGCAGATGCTTAATGGACTGAGCCACCCAGGCGTCCCTAATGAACTCTTTTCTTAAGTATAATAGGCAAGTTTTGGATGGCAGCAAAATCGGACTGATATCCTCAGTTAGTCACAAATTGGGTATGGCTTTGACCAAGAACTTAATTTTACAGATAAAGGGACTGAAACAGAATGATGACAAGTGAGGAGAGAATCCTAAAGGGCTCTTCCCCTCAACAAAAAGCAAAACCAAACCCTCCTCAAAACCTTCCATTAATAATAAGAAAATTTCATATCAAATCTGGCTTCCTGGCTCTTCTGTAGAAGTCAGATGTGTCAATATCTGTACATCCTTAGTAACAACAATTGGCTATGGGTGCGTGGCCCCTGCTCTCACAAGAAGAAGCATATCGGCCACAATCCCCACTATTCTTTCCCTAAAATGGAGGCCCGTTTTCAGGGGCCGCTTACCATCCACGTAGTAGCAGAGAAATAGTTCCCTGCTGCCATTTTTCTATCAAAAGTGATTAAAAGGACCACAGAGTTCAAGGGAAAAAAATGGGAGAAAGATTATTTCTTTGAGGAAATTAAGAATATCCCTGCCTGTTTAATCTTTGAACTATAGCCTCTTCATTTACAGGACTTGCCTGGTGCATGTGGGCTTTTGAATTTGTGACCCCCTGAGATAACTCAGAAACGGAGCTCTGTCAACGTGCCAAGCCCATAATTCTAGATGAATGTGTAAATATGAATATAAACAAGATTTATTTCAAGGCATAGCTCAGCTCGAAATGCAGCTCACATTACACAAATACAATTGCAAAAACAATTAAGCAGGTTTTGAAGGGTAGTGACGATGACTGCCCTACCCCATAGTGAAACATAAAATTACAGTAATTAAAAGTGTCATACTGCACGTGACTAGCCGCCTCAGCAACTCCAGAAACAGAGTGCAGTACCTGTGGAATTTAGACTATGATACAGTTGGCATTGTTGAGTGAAAAAAACAAAGTGCAGGGGCGCCTGGGTGCTCAGTTGGTTAAGCAGCTGACTCTTGGTTTTGGCTCAGGTCGTGATCTCGGGGTCCTGGAATCGAGCCCCATGTGGCACTCCGTGCTCAGCAGGGAGTCTGCAGGAGATTCTTTCTCTCCTCTCCCTCAGCCCTTCCCCCAGCTTGCACTCTCTCCCCCCACCAAATAAATAAATCTTAAAAAAAAAAAAGCAAAATGCAATAAAATGTATTAGCACTGACCATTTGTGTATGTGTTGCTATATATAGGGGATAATATTTTAAAATTATGGGTGGACTTTTCTCTTTTATGTTTCTGAGTACAAGCCTTGAGCACTTAAGGCATCTATCCGCCAAAGGAGAAAGACTGGAGTGTGTTTCATGTGGTAGATGCTATTGCTTACTCAGTCAATAACCCTTAATTCCTCCTTCTTCCACATAAAACAGATATTGCCACAAAAGATGCTGGGGAAACGCCTGACACCTTCCTTCCTGGTCTTCCTTCCTGACCCATGTGACATGGGTATGGATAACATGAAAACCAGAGAAATCTGTTGGGATGGCTCCTGAAGAGATTTCTCACCCTGATAAAAAGGACAGAGACATGAGGAGATGTCTCTCCACCCCTGAAAGCTCCCCTTCAGGGTCAGCCTTTGAACTTTGAACTTTGATGCCCAGAGCAGCCATGACCCTGAGGTCATGAGACGGAAGATGACGAGTCTTCCTGCAGATGGCGGAGCACAAGGGTCTGGGGCCCTGGGAGCATTGTAGCTTCTACATTACAGAAAGAACGTCTGAAGGAGGTCTGAGGTAATATCTGATAGCTAATATATAAGAGCAGTGTTACACAGAAAAGAATATTCAAAGTCCTGTCTGCCCCTTGAGTATATCAGCATCCAAGCCCAGAGAATCCACGCTCACTGGGTTCCCTCACTGAGTAAAGAAGATGGCAGCTCTGTCGATGACAGCCATGTTGTGTTTGTCTTTCGATATGTGACATCCGGTGGGAGAGCAGGTAACCGAGGACAGAGGAAAAAGTGGACCCCCTCCACAACTGCTCTGTCTGGGTTCTGGGAGGGTGCACCCTCATGGGGGGGTCCCCCTAATAGGGGCAGGATCGACTGTGCATCATGGCCAGGTGGAAGGTTTACCCCAAGGTTTAGCTTTCGTAAGCTACATGTGCTGGGGCTCACGTGTTGACAGGCCCAGAAGTAACTAAGAACCCCGGTGAGGAAGTTCACCAGAGGCTGTTGCAAACTGGCTCTGTGGAGAAAGGAAAAAAGACCTGGCATGCAAAACCACAAGGACTTAACTTTACTCTTAAGTCAGGGGGGAATGACAGATTGTACCCAGGAGAGTGACATCATGACATTTGCAGTTTAGAAGGGTCATCCCTGGGGGTGCCTGGGTGGCTCAGTCCGTTAAGTGTTTGCTTTCGGCTCAGGTCATGATCCCAGGGTCCTGGGATCGAGTCCCACATCGGGCTCCCTGTTTGGCGGGAAGCCTGCTTCTCCCTCTCCCACTCCCCCTGCTTGTGTCCCCTCTCTCACTGTCTCTCTCTGTCAAATACATAAATAAAATCTTAAAAAGAAGAAGAAGAAGAAGAAGGGTCATCCCTGCAGCAGTGTGTGCGGGTCGGGAAGAGGTGGGCAGCCTGGAGGAGGTAGACCAGCTCGGAGGACCCGCTGCAGTCTGGGCAAAGGGAAACAGCCCCCCATCCCAGGCAGAGAGGATGGAGAAGATGGGAGAGACGGTCAGGAAGTAGCCTCCTCTACACTCCTTAAGCGTGAGATGAGAAAGAATGGGAGTCTGAGACGCTTTTTTTTTTTTTTAGGATGGATAGCATTTCTTTTTATTCTTGGTTCCATATTTAAAAAATAACATTGTCTGCATTTTGAATTAAGTGGAAGGGTTCAGAAAGGTCACTCTTTCTGCCTTATAATCGCAAAAACAAACCAACTTTCAGTCTGCAAGTTTTAGATACAATAATAGCCTTGATATCACCATGACATAACTGAAAACAATTCTGCCAGATTACAGATAGAGAGGAAAGGAAAATCGAGGACTATCAGAAAGCAGCAATATTAGAAATAACAGGTAACTTTGGGAAGTTATCAGCTACGAGTTTTAAAACCACAGAACTTTGGATATAAGGAAGGCGTGCGTGCATGGCTGACAGACAAAGTGAAGAAAAGCTGCTAGCAATGCAGAGTGGCAAGTCGACCCATTCCCTGAGTGAACTAAAAGGTCTAACAGCCATATATTTTAATGAAGTTACTCAAGATTCCCCCTTTCTTAAAGTAGTCCAGGAATCAGATGGGGGAAGATGGGCTAACATCATCTTTATCAAATATCTGCAAAGGTTACAAAGATAGCCAGGAAAGCCTCTGCGTGGTGAATGGAAGAGATGGCACAGAAACGAGTATTTGATTCTCCTAATATTTAGATCTTGAATTAGGTTAGATCTTGACCTGCTTCTAGCCAGTTGATCTCTGTGCAATACGTTTTTGATTCTTCTGTAACGTTCTTCGTGCATTCCTCTAGATTTCACATATACTTGATTTCTTTAAAGATCACTGCTTTTCCTCTGGAATAAGCCAATGTGGATAAGGGAGACAAAAAGGGAATTAATAAATGTTAAGATAGCATGGTTTTAAGGTTTTGATACATAACTTGAAGAAAGTTTCACAGAGCACACTGCTCTCAAGTTAGGGTTAGAGTGAAATATTCCATTTGGATGATGCAGAGGATGACATTCTTCCAGGGAAAAATGAGAACATTAAGCTTCCCTCTACTAGGCATCTTCCTTCAGGCACTGAGACTGCAGCCACCCAATAAACGGGGATGGGCAGAAAGAAGAGACTTCAAAAGTCACAGATACACTTTGATAGCTAATTTTTGGCAAGTCTGGCAATGAGAGCTTTCCATTCTCCTCTTTTCTTTGTGATGTATGTAGGAGTGAGTAGCTGCAATAGTGATTCTGGCTGTTGCCTAAAGAAGTTCTGACACAAGGCCTCAGTGTTACAAATCACATACATCCCACAGTCATAGCTGTTTTGTTGAGCAGGGGCTTTCTCTTCCACAAAGGCCAGTTTGTCTCCTTTTCTGCCTAAGAAAGCTTCCAGTTTCTCCGCTACCTGCTTTGCATGGACTGAGTTGCTTCTGCTATGGGAATCATAGTGAAATCAACAAACTCCAATGGGTTCCCCCAGCTGCCTCCTTAGAATTATCACTGATGGCTAAAAATACAACTCTCTTGTTGGGGAGGTCCAGGGGTTCAAGGAACATGGCAATCTCTGCTCGGTTGCTAGTGCACTTGATGAACTGACTAACTTCGGGGCTGATGAAACAGACATGGTCAGAACAGTCATGAAACTGACTGTTGGCAAAGTACTCAAAGGCAAATCCAATGATATGGTCATTGAGCCAGCTTGGAGGATCCAACAGTGAGACATCTGATTGCCGCAGTAGACTGTCCATATAACTCAAGACTACGGGGTCCATCTTGTACTGACCAGGGTTGATTAGAAATTCCAGAAGCTGCCTCGGGCCTCACCACCCTAACCAGCCTTCAGGCACCTCTGTATTGTCCAGAAAGTGAGAGCTACAGTCCTCAGACGCTTTTTAGTTATCTGATCTGGACAGAGGCTGAGAGACAGGAGACCTGGGAGGTGGGGCAGGTGTTGAATATGGTAAGTCTGAGGTGGAGCTTATACACGGATGCATCTGATGCTCGAGCAAAAGAGGTATGAGCTGGACATGTAGGTATGAGAGTCATCACCACGGAAGTGATGTGTAAGCTATACATGTGTATGAAAGTGACTCTAAGAACATATAAATGAGAATAGCATCTGGGCAGCGTTGCACCTAAGGAGTGAGAAGCTGGAACCCACCAAGGAACCCATAAAGGAACAGCCAGAGAGAAGAGTGGAAAACCAAAAGAATGTGACGTCATATAATAAAGCCAAGCATAAATACAGATTTAGGAAGCAGTGGGTGTTCAGTAGGTCTAAATGTTCCAAAGAAGTCATATAAACCAAGGACTGGAGAACATGCATTTTTTTTTTGGCAACATGGAGGTCCCAAGAGGCCTCAGCAAGAGTAACTTCAAAGGGAAGGAGAGCCAAAGCTGGGGACTGCAGTGTGCACGAGAGAGTGGGAAAAGCAAAGTACACTTCAGAAAGGGTTTGCCAGGAAAGCAGAAGGTAGAAAGATGCCAGAAAAGAATACAGGTTTGCAGGAGAGGTTTTTGCGATGTTTACCCAGAACTCTGGCACATTAGCAAACACAACATGGTGCAATCACAGAAGTAAATTATGTTGAAATTGACTTCTGACTTAAAATTGAGAGGCTGAAAGTCAATGCCGGCCAACGCCCTCACTCCTTTGAGGTCATCAATCAGAAATATTGGACATTCGTCTTCCGGGGGCCCTTACAAAAAGAGCCTCCGTCATTCACCTCCAGACCTCTTGCTCATCCACTGGAACTTGGTTGGTTGATTTTTCACCGAGGGTGCCTGAGTGGGTTTCCCACTCTCCGTGTTGTAAGTGAAAAGTCCATGTCAGCTTATATCTCTGGAGAGAGGACAGTCCAGCAAACAGGCACCTGATGTGTACTTGATGTGGTATGAAATCAATCTGATGACAGCAAGACTGAGAAACACAGGACTTCTGATCATCTATGTTTCAGGAAGCAACACAGAGAAAATTTCTGCCCAGTGGAGAAGAACATTTTAGGTGATCCTGAACCTAAGTCTGTTGTGGGATTGTGGAAGGTGACAGGGACGAAGCAGCACCAAGCCCTGTCTATGGCTGGCATTACTTTAAGTACCTAAATCTATAGTTCTAGTCACAAGACAACATCTAGCAAATGTTACAGTATGCATTTCCTTAAATTAATTTACATAAACATATTCTACATTACTATGCCTATTCTGCATTATAGCTATAGCTTGGGGTAATTTTTTTGTTCAAAGAATAGTATTATTTGGTCTCCCAGAACACTACAGAACAAGGTATCATAATGATATAATTTTTTCCTACATTTCAGAGAAATACAATTATTTACTTACACATATATTCACTAAGTTTCACATCAGGAGTATAAACTTATGAAGTCATAAAGTAGTACAAAGTGCTAAGCATTCTATCATTTAATAAAAATTCCTAAAGTTGTTTTCACAGTGTTTTAGAGTACTCTAAGGGCGAATCACAGTGAAACATTTGGGAGTCTCTTTCTCCTCAAATCCTAACATAAAACGTGGTGTTTATGTTAGAAAGACTGCCAAAACGGACTGCAACCTCACACTTAGACATATATGAACTTCTATCTTCCAGTCATAAACAAAATGGAAAGCACTGAGCAAAAGATCCCTCCCAAAGGAGGTTTTAGTCATTCTTTCCCATAAAGCAACACACATACATTATATATCACAGGGCCCAGTCTCAGCTGGGGTTTGGAATTTCCTTTCTTGGTTCTATCTATTGGAGGGAAGAAAAATAACCCCTTCAGTGTTGGAACACACTGTCAAGCTATTCTAAATCACTGTGGGCTAGAAATCTCCTGGGTTTTCTCCTCATGATTCAAAAACCAGTGCAGATATTAAGACAAGGCTGAAAATCATGTTGACAAGTAAATTAGGAAAAAGGAAGAAAATGTTAATAAAGAGCAAGCTGAGTGAGAGTCTCTGTGTCCAGGAGGTTGTGATGTCCTCCTTGGCCTGGAGGTCAGAAGCGGGCATCCCAAAAGCTAGTGTGCTACTCACTAGCTGTTTGACTCTGGGTCGCTCTCTGAGCTTCAGTCTCTCACATATAAAATGAAGGGATTTGACCACAGGATTGCTAAGAACCCTTCCCCTTAACTTGGAAAGTCACTGATTCTTTCTTTTTTTTCCATCAGGAAATACATGTCTTAAACGTGTCTCTACATAACAAGGCACAGAGCAGACTCAAAAATACATGTGAACTAATGAACTAGTTTGGCCACTGAGAACAAGAAGATCTTCTTTAGCAATTATTTGAGAAATTGTAGTTTATGAGATCTCCTTTGAGTAGGAAGAGAGAATGTTACACAGTAGCAAGCAGCTGGACTAAAAATATTTCTGGTTCCTGTCCCCTGACTCCAGCCCTGTTACATTTGCATGGCTCAAAAATCAAAATCTTTCAGAAACCTGAAGAATCCTTTTATTCTTCATGCCTACAGGATCCCCATGCCCAGAATGCAAAATCTGGACCACCTGGGGAATGCATTTTACAGAAAAAAAATTGCAGAAGTACAATTCCTAACAGCGAACTTCAGTGTACCTTCTGAACAAAGAAATAACCTATGCAGGTGATTTTCATTTCAGATAGGAAATAGAATAATAGAAAATAAAGTTATATTTAAACAGCTAACGTTGAGCAGAAAATAAAAGCATAGAACGTGCTGTAGACTGTGTAAAGAACTAAACACCTTTATTACTTATTTTTATCTTTGTGGAGCTCAATTTCGCCATTATTAAACCTTTAACCTTGGACAAGTTAATTTTCTATTTTTGGCTTTCTCATCTAGAACTAAGTGAAGTTTGAGGTGGGGGAAATTGGTCCGCATAAATTCTAGAGTCACCTCAAGCTCCTATGATTCTAAATGATACTACTTTTCTAGTTATAGAGGTCACAGAGTTCATACCACAAATTTGGTTTAACATGGGTGAACCTCGAGGACATTGTACTAAGCACAAGCCTGTCACCAAAGGACAAATAACTGTATGATTCCTCTCATATGAAGCATCTAAAATCATAGAAACAAAAAGTAGAAAAGTGATTACCAAGGGTGGTGGAAAAAGGGAGGAGAATTAGTGCTTAGTGGATATGGAGTTCCAGTTTTGCAAGATGAGAATGTTCTAGAGATCAGTTGCACAGCAATGCACATATACTTAATATGACTGAATTGTACACTTAAAACTGGTTAAGATGGCAAATTTAATGTTATGGATTTTTTTTTACCACAATAAAATATAATTTTGTCTTAGTTTGACAAGAAAGAGGAAATTTAAAGCCATCCCAATTTCAACGAAAATTTCTCTCAACCAGCTTGTCTACCAGGTATGTTTACTATTTATTTTTCAACAGTTAGTGAGTGCCTACCCTGTGGTGCTGTCTGCCGGGAACAAAATAATGGACATGACAGAGACCCAGTTCTCCCGGGTAAGGGAAGTAGCAATTACATCAAAGGGAAGTAAGTTCTATGAGAAGGGGACACACAGAGAGTAATGGAAGCGTAGAGAAGGAGCAAGCAAGCCAGGGTAGGAAAAGCTTCCCAGCTGAGATGTAAAGGATGAGAAGATATCAAGGAAAAAAAGAAGGCAACAACCTTCTAGTCAGCAGGCACAGATGTCGAAGTCTCATCAATGTCAAGAACAGTGCTGCAGACGGTGGGAAGAGAGGTCCCAGAGAGGAGGTGCGGAAGGCACCAGGGGCGGGGTTACCAAGGGCTCTGGACCCCATGTTCATGAGCCCGGACATTTCCTAAAGGTTCCACTCGTTGGAGAGTGTCAAGTGTGGAACGGACAAGATTAGATTTGAATTTTGAAAGACCTCTCTGGCTCTGATGCAGAGAATGGGTTGTAGGGGTTATGCCTGGTGGACGGAGCCCATTAGGGGGCTGTTGAGCAAGCATGGTGACAAAGGTCATGCTGCATTTGTAGTTTGGGACTCAAGTTTTCTCACTTAATAGCCCATAATTAGCATTTGCCCATTTCAATAAAAAAATCTGTGGTAATCTTTTCTGATGGCGGAATGGAAATTCCATGATTGGTCTAACTACTCTTCATTATTTGAATGCTGTTTCCAAGCTTTCGTTATTCTAAACCAAGTGGGATGATTATTTTGGTACAAGATCCTTATCTACATTTTTAAAATATTTTCATCAAGGGGTGCCTGGGTGGTTCAGTCAGTTGAGCATCTGACTCTCGATTTTGGCTCAGGTCATGATCTCAGGGTCCTGGGATCGAGCCCCGCATCGGGCTCCCTGCTCATCGGGGAGCCTGCTTCTCTCTCTCCCTCTGCCCCACCCCTTACTTGTGTGCATGTGTGTGTACATGCACGCACATGTGCTCTCTCTCTCTCAAATAAATAAATAGATCTTTAAAAAAAACTTCATTAATGTTAAGATGATACTAATCTCTTGCAGCAGATGGCAGAAAAGATGTAAAAGAAATGACTATAATCCAGGCATGCAAGGCAATGTTACGAAAAGGGTGTGTGTATGTGTGTGTGTGTGTTTGTGTGTGCGTGCACGCGTGTGTGTGCGTGGGCATATACACAGTTTTACTTTGTCTTAAAAAGACCATTCTGGATTCCAGATCTTCCAGAGAAGGTATAATCTAACATTCCCTGTGTTGCACAAGACAAGGGAGGCTGTAGGTTTGAGCTCCACAGTACATTGCTTTATCCGGCAAAAGGTCAAGTGCTGCAGAAGGCCAAAGCTAAAAATAAAGTGTGGCACTGGGAACATTAAAGAGTTGTTTGGAACAGTAAGGGGGAAGTGAGTCACACTAAATTAGCACTTCGGTATCCTCCCAAGATACTCTGTAACCTACTCAGCCAGGGAAGGTAGACTGATTCTTACATGAAAGTAATTTTATTTTCTTTTTATTTATTTTTTGAAAGTCGTGTTAATAATAATTCTAATAATTTTATTAACAACCACAGAGTGGTTTCGTTCCTGTAGCACTTTTGTTCCCAAAGGCCAAGTTCTCAAGGACCATCTACGGATCAAGCTGCCCCATGTCCATTAACACAGGTCTCCAGAGAGGCAGAGCACAACAAAGGTGAGGAATCTGAGTCTCCCTGCAAGTTGATCAATGGCTAGTGGATTAGAATAGCATAGCAATGTGGAGGGTCCATACAGCATGGATGTGGAGAGGATTTTGTGCACGGACCCTTCATCACTGCAATCCTGGAAATTTCTCAGGAGATTCAAATAATTACTGCTGATTGGACTGCTTATAAGATTGCATCTGTTCAGGAAATCATCAAAAGATTCCTCCTCCAGGGGCGCTTCCGTGGCTCAGTTGGTTAAGCGTCTGCCTTTGTCTCAGGTCCTGATCTCAGGGTCCTGGGATTGAGCCCACATCCGGCTCCCTGCTCAGTGGGGAGCCCGCTTCTCCCTCTCCCACTCCATCATTGTGCTTGTTCTCTCTCTCTCTCAAATAAATAAATAATCTAAAAAAATAATAAAAATAAAATTTTATAAAATTATATCATTCATAAAATGATAAAAGAATATATAAAAACAAATGCTTCACACTTAGATCAAGTATCTTTTCTAATTAGATAATCTATAGGTTCATTCTCAGTCTTCATTTAACTCAGCTTATTCATCCCTTTGAACTAAAAACCGAAGCGAATTAGGTTGATTTTGTATTTTGCTTACACTGTGTCCCCACCTTGCCTAGATATACTGGAATTTCTAAGAATCCAGGAAATGCTCTGCAGAGACTCATAGCAAAAGAAGCAGAAAAGCAGAAAGTTTGGATAAACTGCAAACTGGATAATTGAGTCAGGGAATCATTTACATGAATGACAACTATGGTACCTGATGAATCTTGAAATTAATAAAAACAACTTTAAAAATAAGAGCCCTAACCAAGCAAAGCCCATAGAACCTACCGGCCTTTGTCTTCAAGTTGGTTTAAAAAAATGCAATTCAAATGTTAAGTATTTACTAAACGCCAACTAGCGTTTCCCAGTGGGGATTACACAGATTAGTAAAACAAAGGCCCTAACTTCAAGAACTACTGTCTAGTAGGGAAAATAGAATGCCGATACAGGTCAAATGAGACAATATCATTTACAAACATTCAAGTGATTTTTTTAAAAGATTTTATTTATTTATTTGACAGAGAGAGAGAGAAAGCGAGAGAGGGAACACAAGCAGGGGGCAGTGGGAGAGGGCGAAGCAGGCTTCCCGGGGAGCAGGGAGCCTGATGTGGGACTTGATCCCAGGACCTCGGGATCATGACCTGAGCCAAAGGCAGACGCTTAATGACTGAGCCACCCAGGCACCCCTCAATTGATTTTTAAAACCATCCAGACTGGGGGCGCCTGGGTGGCTCAGTCGTTAAGCGTCTGCCTTCGGCTCAGGTCATGATCTCAGGGTCCTGGGATCGAGCCCCGCATCGGGCTCCCAACTCAGCGGGAAGCCTGCTTCTCCCTCTCCCACTCCCCCTGCTTGTGTTCTCTCTCTTGCTGTGTCTCTCTCTGTCAAATAAATAAAATCTTTAAAAAATAATAATAATAATAATAAAACCATCCAGACTGATAAACCCAAGTGTTGGTAAGTATCAGAAGCTGCATTGTGTCCCCCCCAAATTCATATATTGATGTCCTAACCCCCAGGACCTCAGAATGTGACCGTATTTGAAAATAGGACCTTTAAAAAGGTAATGAAGGTAAAAAGAGGTCATATGGGTGGGCCCTAATCCGGTAGGACTAGTGTCCTTATGAGAAGAAGCGATCAGGACACAGACACAGAGGGAAGACCACGTGAGGACACAGGGAGGAAACAGCCATCTATCAGCCGGGGAGAGAGACCTCAGACGAAACCAACCTACCAACACATTGATCTTGAACTTCTTATCTTCAGAATTATGAGAAAATAAATTTCTGTTGTTTAGGCCGCCCCGTCTGTTACTCAGTTAAGGCAGCCCTAGCAAGCTCACACAGCAAAGATAAAGGCACAGTGGAAATTGTTCTACATTGCTAGCAAAGAGACTGCCACAACTGTGGAGAGGCATGAGCCCTGGGAGCCAACACTTTCATCTGAGGTGTCTATGCTAGAGAAAGTCTCGCAAATGTGCCCAAGAAAACATATAGAAGGCTGTTCGGTGTAGCATGACCTTTAACTGTGAAGAACGTGAAACCAAATAACCCTTTTTAGTAGGAAAAGAAACTGGTTTATTTCATTCATGCAACGGAATACTACAGAGTAGTTAAAATGCCTGAATTTACGTGTGTGCATATATCAACATGGAGAAATCTCTAGGCTGGTGTTCAGTGAAAAAAAGAATATTGCAAAAATATTTGTAGGCATAACATCAGTTGTGTGTAATTTTAAAACAGAGTCTTATATATTGTTTAGGGGTATATACATATGCTTAAAGTACAAATACATAACATGGGCATGAGAGGCGTATAAGATAAAATTGTGGTTAAGAGCATGCTGTGGAGCTCCCTTGCTTACCAGTTATATAACCTTTGATAACTTCAATCTCTCTGTGCCTCAGTTTCCTCATCTGTAAAATGAGGTTAATAATAGTACCTGCCTTACTGAATTGTTGGGAAGACTACATGAGAAAATGCTTAGCTCGGTGTCTGGCTCATAGAAATGCTCAATACATATTAGCTTACTGGATAAAATATTAACGTAGTAAATAAACACATGTTTAACTATATAAGTAATATAAATGTAAACACAGCAAAATAAAATTGAGTGGTTATTTTTGGCCAAGCTTTATCTTAAAATGAAAATATTATGAAAGGCAATATACTGTGGTAGGGCAGTCTCTAGATCTTGGTGTGTATGCCCTTGAATAACGCCCTCCCCTTGAGTGTGGCCTGGACCTAGTAACTTGCTCTAACAAACAGAATATGGCAACATGATGGGACATTACTTTCAAAATGTAGTTATAGGGGCACATGGGTGGCTCAGTCGGTTGAGCATCTGACTCTTGATCTCATATCATGTCTTGATTTCGGGGTTGTGAGTTCAAGCCCTGCATTGAGCTCCATGCTGGGCATGGAGCCTAAACTTTTAAAGAAAATGAAGTTATAAAAAGACTGAGGCTTGGGGCGGAGCAAGATGGCAGAGGAGTAGGAGACCTGGATTTCGTCTGGTCTCAGGAATTCAGCTGGATAGGGATCAAACCATTCTGAACACCTACAAACTCAACAGGAGATCGAAGAAAAGAAGAGCAACAACTCTCTCATCAGAAAAGCGACCACTTTCGGGAAGGTAGGACATGCGGAGAAGTGAATCCGAGGCAATATTCGGGAGGATAGACGGCGGGGGAGGGGCCTCCGTCGGCCGCTTCTGGCAAGTGATAGAGCCGCAGAGCACAAAATCGGAACTTTTAAAAGTCTGCTCCTCCGAGGGACGTCACTCTGGTGGCTAAGCGGGGGGTGGAACCCTCCGGGACAGTGTGGTCTCAGGACCCTCGGGGTCACAGAAAGACCGGGGGTGCCTGAGTGTGGCAGAGCTCCCAGGTAATGGAGCAGGGAAGCCGGCTGCAGAGGCGGAGCCCAGGCACAGGGTCTCAGCTCGGGGTTGCCATAAACCGTGATCCGCGGCACAGTCGGGCCCCTGCTCCTCCAGCAGGGACCCAACAAGCAGCAGATCCGGGGAGACTCCCCTTCCTCCCCCGGGAGGAGCCGCGCGGGAGTGCGCCGCAGGGATCTGCTGGGTTTGGAGACTCCACCCGGGGTCGAGTGCCAGAGATAGAAACGCGCGGTCACAGGCTGGGTGAGCACGGAGTACGGCTGGAGACCGGGGAGACGGGAGTGACTGACGGCTTTTCTCTGGGGGTTCACTGAGGAGCGGGGCCCCGAGTTCTCGGCTCCTCCGCGGCGGAGATTGGGAGGCCGCCATTTTCACTCTCTGCCTCCAAAGCTGTACGGAAAGCTCGCAGGGAACAAAAGCCCCGGAGAGCAAACCCCAGCAGATTACTTAGCCGGGAGGGGGCAAGGGCGGGGCAATTCCGCCTCCGGCAGAGACATTTGGAAACCACGGCAACAGGCCCCTCCCCAGAAGATCAGCGAGAACAGCCAGCCAAGACCAAGTTTACCCATCAATGAGAACAGCAGAACTCCAGCTCTAGGGGACTACTGCACATAGAATTCATGGCTTTTTTACCATGATTCTGTAGTCTTTCAAAGTTAATTTTTTTTTAACTGTCTTTTTTTCTTTTTTTTTCTATTTGAATTTTTCTTTTTCCTTTTTTCAACCAACATCTTATCAATCCCTTTTTTTAAAAAAAACATTTTTATTTTTCATTTTTAGAGTCATATTCTATCCCTTCATAGTAGTTACCCGTATTTTTGGCTTATATATATAAGTTGTTCTCGCTTTAAAATTTTGAGATAGTTTCTTCTAACAGATCAGAATATACCCTAAATCTCTAGTATATGGTGTTTTCTATTCCCCTGCCTGATCACATCCTCTCCCTTTTTTTTCTTTTTTCTTTTTTTAAATCCTCTTCTTTCTTTTTTCAAACAACTTCTTATCAATTCCTTTTATAAAATTTTTTATAATTTCCATCTTTACAGTCATATTCCATCCCTTCATCAGATCAACCCTTATTTTTGTACATATATAAGTTTTTCTTTCTTTAAAATTTGGGAGGCACTGTCTTCTAAAAGACCAAAATACACCCCAAATCTAGTGTGTGGCACTGATCTATATACCAGCCTGATCATATTTGATCACATTCTGGTTTTTTGTTGTTGTTGTTTTGTTTTGTTTGTTTTTGTTTTTATCTTTATCTTTCTTTTTCTTTTTTTTCTTTTTCTTTTTTCTCTCTTTCCCTTTCTTTTCCCACTGCTTCAGGTCTTTTCTAATTTGTTTAGAGTATATTTTCTGGGGACGTTGTTACTCTGCTAGCATTTTGTTCTCTCATTAATCTATTCTCCTCTGCACAAACTGACAAGACGGAAAAAATCACCTCAACAAAAAGAACAAGAGGTAGTACCGACTGCCAGGGACCTACTCAATATGGACATTAGTACGATGTCAGATCTAGAGTTCAGAATCATCACTTTAAAGATACTAGCTGGGCTTGAAAAAAATATGGAAGTTATTAGAGAAACCCTTTCTGGAGAAGTAAAAGAACTAAAATCCAACCAAGTAGAAATCAAAAAGGCTATTAATTAGGTGCAATCAAAAATGGGGGCGCTAACTGCTAGGATAAATGAGGCAGAGGAGAGAATCAGTAATATAGAAGATGAAATGATGGAAAATAAAGAAGCTGAGAAAAAGAGAGATAAACAACTACTGGATCACGAGGGCAGAATTCGAGAGATAAGCGATACCATAAGCTGAAACAACATTAGAATAATAGGGATCCCAGAAGAAGAAGAAAGAGAGAGAGGGGCAGAAGGTATAATGGAGCAAATTATAGCAGAGAACTTCCCTAATGTGGGGAAGGAAACAGGCATGAAAATCCAGGAAGCACAGAGAACCCCTCTCAAAATCAATAAAAATAGGTCAACACCCCGACATCTAATAGTAAAACTTATGAGTCTCATAGACAAAGAGAAAATCCTGAAAGCAGCTTGGGAGAAGAGATATGTAACCTACAAGGGTAGAAACATTAGATTGGCAACAGACCTATCCACAGAGACCTGGCAGGCCAGAAAGGACTGGCAGGATATATTCAGAGCACTAAATGAGAAAAATATGCAGCCAAGAATACTATATCCAGCTAGGCTGTCATTGAAAATTGAAGGAGAGATAAAAAGCTTCCAGGACAAACAAAAACTAAAGGAATTTGCAAACACAAAACCAGCCCTACAGGAAATCTTGAAAGGGGTCCTCTAAGCAAAGAGAGAGCCTAAAAGCAACATAGACCAGAAAGGAACACAGACAATATATGGTAACAGTCACCTTACAGGCAATACAATGGCACTAAATTCCTATCTTTCAATAGTTACCCTGAATGTAAATGGGCTCAATGCCCCAATCAAAAGACACAGGCTATCAGACTGGATTAAAAAACAAGACCCATCGATATGCTGTCTGCAAGAGACTCATTTTAGAACCAAAGACACCCCCAGATTGAAAGTGAGGGGGTGGAAAACCATTTACCATGCTAATGGACACCAAAAGAAAGCTGGGGTGGCAATCCTTATATCAGACAAATTAGATTTTAAACCAAAGACTGTAATAAGAGATGAGCAAGGACACTATATCCTACTTAAAGGGTCTATCCAACAAGAAGATCTAACAATTGTAAATATCTATGCCCCTAACATGGGAGCAGCCAATTATATAAGCCAATTAATAACAAAAGCAAAGAAACACATCGACAACAATACAATAATAGTGGGGGACTTTAACACCCCCCTCACTGAAATGGACAGATCGTCTAAGCAAAAGATCAACAAGGACATAAAAACTTTAAATGACACACTGGACCAAATGGACTTCACAGACATATTCAGAACATTCCACCCCAAAGCAACGGAATACACATTCTTCTCTAGTGCCCATGGAACATTCTCCAGAATAGATCACATCCTAGGTCATAAATGAGGTCTCAACCGGTACCAAAAGATTGGGATCATTCCCTGCCTATTTTCAGACCACAATGCTTTGAAACTAGAACTCAATCACAAGAGGAAAGTCGGAAAGAACTCAAATACATGGAGGCTAAAGAGCATCCTACTGAAGAATGAATGGGTCAACCAGGAAATTAAAGAAGAATTAAAAAAATACATGGAAACCAATGAAAATGAAAACACAACTATTCAAAATCTTTGGGATGCAGCAAAGGCAGTCCTAAGAGGAAAGTATATAGCAATACAAGCATTTCTCAAGAAGCAAGAAAGGTCTCAAGTACACAACCTAACCCTACACCTAAAGGAGCTGGAGAAAGAACAGCAAATAAAGCCTAAACCCAGCAGGAGAAGAGAAATAATAAAGATCAGAGCAGAAATCAATGAAATAGAAACTAAAAGAACAGTAGAACAGATCAACGAAACTAGGAGCTGGTTCTTTGAAAGAATTAACAAGATTGATAAACCCCTGGCCAGACTTATCAAAAAGAGAAGAGAAATGACCCAAATCAACAACATCATGAATGAAAGAGGAGAGATCACAACCAACACCAAAGAAATACAAACAATTATAAGAACATATTATGAGCAACTCTATGCCAGCAAATTAGATAACCTGGAAGAAATGGAGGCATTCCTAGAGATGTATCAACTACCAAAACTGAACCAGGATGAAATAGAAAACCTGAACAGACCTAGAACCACTAAGGAAATTGAAGCAGTCATCAAAAATCTCCCAACAAACAAAAGCCCAGGGCCAGATGGCTTCCCAGGGGAATTCTACCAAACATTTCAAGAAGAATTACTACCTATTCTTCTGAAACTGTTCCAAAAAATAGAAATGGAAGGAAAACTTCCAAACTCATTTTATGAGGCCAGCATTACCTTGATCCCAAAACCAGACAAAGACCCCATCAAAAAGGAGAATTACAGACCAATATCCCTGATGAACATGGATGCAAAAATTCTCATCAAAATACTAGCCAATAGGATCCAACAGTACATTAAAAGGATTATTCACCATGACCAAGTGGGATTTATCCCTGGGCTGCAAGGTTGGTTCAACATCCGCAAATCAATCAACGCGATACAATACATTAACAAAAGAAAGAACAAGAATCATATGATCCTCTCAATAGATGCAGAAAAAGCATTTGACAAAGTACAGCATCCTTTCTTGATCAAAACTCTTCAGAGTATAGGGATCGAGGGTACATACCTCAATATCATAAAAGCCATCTATGAAAAACCTACAGCGAATATCATTCTCAATGGGGAAAAACTGAGAGCTTTCCCCCTAAGGTCAGGAACGCGGCAGGGGTGTCCACTATCACCACTGCTATTCAACATAGTATTGGAAGTCCTAGCCACAGCAATCAGACAACAAAAAGAAATCAAAGGCATCCAAATTGGCAAGGAAGAAGTCAAACTCTCACTCTTTGCAGATGATATGATACTTTATGTGGAAAACCCAAAAGACTCCACCCCAAAACTGCTAGAACTCATACAGGAATTCAGTAAAGTGGCAGGATAGAAAATCAATGCACAGAAGTCAGTGGCATTCCTATACACCAACAACAAGACAGAAGAAAGAGAAATTAAGGAGTCGATCCCATTTACAATTGCACCCAAAACCATAAGATACCTAGGAATAAATCTAACCAAAGAGACAAAGGATCTGTACTCAGAAAACTATAAAATACTCATGAAAGAAATGGAGGAAGACACAAAGAAATGGAAAAACGTTCCATGCTCATGGATTGGAAGAACAAATATTGTGAAGATGTCAATGCTACCTAGAGCAATCTACACATTCAATGCAATCCCCATCAAAATACCATCCACTTTTTTCAAAGAAATGGAACAAATCATCCTAAAATTTGTATGGAACCAGAAAAGACCCCGCATAGCCAGAGGAATGTTGAAAAAGAAAAGCAAAGCCGGCGGCATCACAATTCCGGACTTCCAGCTCTATTACAAAGCTGTCATCATCAAGACAGCATGGTACTGGCACAAAAACAGACACATAGATCAATGGAACAGAATAGAGGGCCCAGAAATGGACCCTCAACTCTATGGTCAACTCATCTTTGACAAAGCAGGAAAGAATGTCCAATGGAACAAAGACAGTCTCTTCAACAAATGGTGTTGGGAAAATTGGACAGCCACATGCAGAAGAATGAAACTGGACCATTTCCTTACACCACACACAAAAATAGACTCCAAATGGTTGAAAGACCTCAATGTGAGACAGGAGTCCATCAAAATCCTAAAGGAGAACACAGGCAGCAACCTCTTTGACCTCAGCCGAAGCAACTTCTTCCTAGAAACATCGCCAAAGGCAAGGGAAGCAAGGGGAAAAATGAACTATTGGGACTTCATCAAGATAAAAAGCTTTTGCAAAGCAAAGGAAACAGTCAACAAAACCAAAAGACAACCGACAGAATGGGAGAAGATATTTGCAAATGACATCAGATAAAGGGCTAGTATCCAAAATCTATGAAGAACTCATCAAACTCAACACCCAAAGAACAAAGAATCCAATCAAGAAATGGGCAGAAGACATGAACAGACATTTTTCCAAAGAAGACATCCAAATGGCCAACAGACACATGAAAAAGTGCTCAATATCGCTCGGCATCAGGGAAATCCAAATCAAAACCTCAATGAGATACCACCTCACACCAGTCAGAATGGCTAAAATTAACAAGTCAGGAAACGACAGATGTTGGCGGGGATGCGGAGAAAGGGGAACCCTCCTACACTGTTGGTGGGAATGCAAGCTGGTGCAGCCACTCTGGAAAACTGTATGGAGGTTCCTCAAAAAGTTGAAAATAGAGCTACCATATGATCCAGCAATTGCACTACTGGGTGTTTACCCCAAAGATACAAAAGTAGGGATCTGAAGGGGTACGTGCACCCCGATGTTTATAGCAGCAATGTCCACAATAGCCAAACTGTGGAAAGAGCCAAGATGTCCATCGACAGATGAATGGATAAAGAAGAAGTGGTATATATATACAATGGAATATTTTGCAGCCATCAAAAGGAATGAGATCTTGCCATTTGCAACGACGTGGATGGAACTGGAGGGTATTATGTTGAGTGAAATAAGTCAAACAGAGAAAGACATGTATCATATGATCTCACTGATATGAGGAATTCTTAATCGCAGGAAACAAACTGAGGGTTGCTGGAGTGGGGGGTGGGGTGGGAGGGATGGGGTGAGTGGGTGATAGACACTGGGGAGGGTATGTGCTCTGGTAAGCGCTGTGAATTGTGCAAGACTATTGAATCTCAGATCTGTACCTCTGAAACAAATAATGCAATATATGTTAAGAAAAAAAAGAAGAAGAAGGTAGCAGGAGGGGAAGAATGAAGCGGGGGAAATCGGAGGGGTAGATGAACCATGAGAGACGATGGACTCTGAAAAACAAACTGAGGGTTCTAGAGGGGAGGGGGGTGGGAGGATGGGTTAGCCCGGTGATGGGTATTGAGGAGGGCACATTCTGCATGGAGCACTGGGTGTTATGCACAAACAATGAATCATGGAACACTTCATCTAAAACTAATGATGTAATGTATGGGGATTAACATAAGAAAAAAAAATTAATTAATTAAAAAAAAACAAATATTTCTATCAAGTAAAACTACATGAAATTGCAGTTTTGTAGGCCCAAATCAGCCAAATATCATCATTTTCATGTTTCCACCTATATATGTGACCTTGTTCCCTAAGTCTAGAGAGAGTTGTTTCTGGGAGCTGACTTCAAAAATGCCGCTTGGTAGTTAGGGTTTTGGTGAGCTATTGCCTTTAAGTTCTATTCATCACTTTTAAAATGGAACTCGGAAATATTTTGACAGATATTTCAAACCACGTAAAAGAAAAATAACTTAATTACAACTGAATCTGTCTTCCAAGTCCTGTGCTTCTTTCATTTCTTCACCTGAAAAATCACACATAGAATAGGTAGAGTAGGGCGCCTGGGTGGCTCAGTGGTTAAGCGACTGCCTTCGGCTCAGGTCATGATCCTGGAGTCCCTGGATCGAGTCCCGCATCGGGCTCCCTGCTCGGCAGGGAGTCTGCTTTGCCCTCTGACCCTATCCCCTCTCATGTGTTCTCTCTCATTCTCTCTCTCTCAAATAAATAAATAAAATCTTTAAAAAAAAAAAAAGAAGAATAGGTAGAGTAGCTTTGCATATAATTTCGTGGCTAAATGCATAATACTGTATAGGAATATCTACATTACTCCAGCTATGGGAGGGGGTATTAAATAAGGGACTAGAAGCTCTGCTGCCCACTAGTTGTGTGCAAAGCTTGAGCAAAGCCACTCACCTTTCTGGACTTCAGTTTACATCTATATAAAATAAAGATAATAACTTGCCTCGTGGAGTAATTTGTGAGTATGACATGAAACGTTATAAAGTGGGAGACCTTTATAATTATGAAGTTGTTATAAAATTACAAGAGCTGGTTATTGTATGTTAATAAAGAGCAATGCTGTGGATCACTGAGCATTATATCTCTGGTTTGAAAGAAGCTTTGATTGTTTTCAGTTACCTCTTGCAGAGTAAGGAGAGAGCCATCTACAAAGACAGGCTTCGCTTGATCCCAACGCAACACCAAAGACAACGTGTCTGTGCTCTTGTTGACCAGTGAATGTGTTTAGTGTAGACAGACCCATCTTTCGGGGCCCTGTAAGATTACTCTGTGGGCTTAACTGATGTAAATAGGCTTCACAAGGGGATCAGATCGATTGGGCAATTACGAAGTGCCCATTTTATGATTCCAGTTGTGTGGAGAGACGGTTGAAGACCACCTGTTTCCTAGATTTTACCTATTTGCATATTCAGTGTATTCAGGCAATGTCACCTCAGCAAGTAGTCAGCGAGCATTCTTAGAAGATCTGCTTGTGCCCGGTGCCAAGACAAAGACCTGGCCACTGCCCTCCCCCTAGGGCCTCCCACCTGAGCCTAGGGGCCAGACAGGTGACTTATAATCAGGCTGTGGTAGCCAGCAGAGAAGACTAAAAAAGCTGTAGGGAAAGGGAGGAGGGAGAGAGCAATTCTAGCAGAAACCGTTTATCAGGAAGCTTTGTTGAGAAGGAGGAATTAAGTCAAAGTGGGTGGCTAGGAAGGGAAGGAATTCAAGTAGATGGACTGTTTGATACAAGAAACCAGGAGGCGAGGTGGCCGGTCACCTGACAGCTAAAGGGGGAATATGACTGGAGATTGGGGGGTGGTGATGCTGAGTGGGCTTTGAAGGCCAGCCAGGAACTGAGGCATTAGGACTTTATTCTGTAGGAAGCAGGGAGACATCCTAAAGGCCTCCAAGCAGGCACATAACGCAAACCAAGATGGAGGTCAGGTCTCCCATTTGAGGGTAGGTGGGGAGATTAAGGAACCTTTCGCTTCCCAGTGACGCGGGAGCCCTGAAAGGCAGACATCCCTCAGAGGAGACAACTTGACCTGAACTGTAAGTTCCTTGAAGGCAGGGTCAGGGTCTTAGTCACGTTTGTTTCCTTGCTGTCAAGCACAATGCCTGGTGATTAAAAAAGAAAGAGACAGGAAGGAGGGAGGGAGAGAGGAAGAACATTTGCTGAATGAATCAAATTCAGGCAGAGGTATGAATGCACTGGGATGCAGGCTGAGCCCGGGCCCCACAGGGCGAGTGTTTCACGGTCCAGAACCAGCTTGGAGAGGTCGGGCAAGAGCCTCCCACCAACCCGGAGAAAGTTGCTCTCAAAATAGAGGTCGTAGCGCCTACCTCCGTTCTGCAGGACAACTAACCGTGACCACGGACGTGAAGGGCTTAGTCCAGGGAGCCGCACAAAGCGGTCACTGAATTAAGTTTGGGGGAGATCAGTGTCCTGCAGGATGGTAGACACAGTGAAGGAACCTCTGGGGCCGGTGAAGGCCCGGAGGACGCTGGGCTTAGCGAGGAGGGGAGGCTCGTGTTCCCGCGTCGCACGCGAGCAGGACAAGGCCCCCCCCCCCCCCCCCCCGAGCCGGAGCGGACCCCCCGCCGCCCGCCCGCCCACTCACCTGCGGGCCGGCTCCCGCGGGCTCCGCTTGGGCAGGGCCCGAGCCCTGCGGGGCTCCCCCGGGGCACCGTCTCCCCCGGCTGCCGCGGCGCGGGGCCGAAGCCCGGGTGTCCGCCGCCCCGGGACCGCGCCGCGCGCACGCAGGCGCTCCGGACGCCGCGGGGGGTCGGGAGGGACGCGCGGAAGGCCGCGCCCTGCTTTCCGGGTTTCTGCTGCGGCGGTTTGGGGAGCCGCGGGTTGAGAAGGGGGCAGCAAGAATGCAGAGTGCTCCGATGAGCGCCAGCTCCCTTCCGGCCTCCCCGCCACTGCCGCCGCCGCCCCGAGATCACGCCCCTCGTCGCGCAGCCTCGGCGGCCGTCCCCGGAGTCCCTGGTTTCTGTCCCGGAGGAGGCGCGAGGCGCAGGGCGTGCTGGAGGTTGGCACCGGCCGCGGCCCCAGCGCGCAGCACGCCATCCGCACGGCGCTTCTCCGGAAGCCGAGGGAAGAGCCCTAGCGCGCGGACCCGACCCCAGCCGCACCCCGGGGTGTGTCTGCCACCCCAGGGCCCGAGCTGCCCCCCGGAGGCGCCCGGGGGCGGAGTGCGGGCGCCTGCCTGGCCCTCCCGGCGCAGGGATCTGGTCGCGCCGCGAGGTCGGTGGCCCGGATGGGGGCACGGGTGTTGGGGTCCTCTGAACCCCAGGTATGGGCCGGGCACGAGAAGGTAACTGCAAGAAAGGGGTTAATCTGAAAATAGCTCCATTCTTTGTTCTTTCTATATTAAGCAAATCATCCCGCTCACCTCTGGATAAATCAGAAAACAGCCAAGATTTACCGAGTTAGGCAGCAGGTCCTACTTCAGAAACCCTTTCTACCGCCTCCCTAGCTCTCTGTTTTCTCAAAACAACGACTACTGGCTGTGTACCTCTCTACACAGCTTCTCCGGGAAGGTTAGAAAAAACAGATCTTCTCCTTACCAGGACGTTCTATTAGCATTCCATGTTCTTTGCATTTCCACGTCAATTTTAAAATCAGTTTGTCAACTTCTACCCCCAAAAGAGCTTGCAGGGATTTTGATCAGGGTTGCATTCGATCTGTTTTGTCAAATTTATTCCTGAATATTTCATATTTTTTATGCTATTGTAAATGTTATTTTTAAAAATATTTTATTTAATTTAGAGAGAGAGAGGCGCGCGAGCGAGAGAGCAGGGGGAAGGGCAAAGGGAGAGGGAAAGAATCCCCAATAGGCTCCCCGCTGAGCAGGGAGCCCGACCTGGGGCTGGATCTCAGGACCAGGACATCCTGACCTGAGCGGAATCAAGAGGCGGTGGCTTAACCACTGAGCCACCCAGGTGCCCTGTAAAAGTTACTTCTTAATTGAATTTCCAAGTGTTTAATGCTAGTATATAGAAATACAATTGATTTTTGTACATTGATCTCTTATTCTACTAAACCTTGATACTGGATTTCTAGCTCCCAGAACTGTGAGAAAATAAAGTTTTGCTGTGTTGAAGCACCCAATTTGTGGAAATTTGTTACAGCAGCCCTAGGAAATGAATGCAAAGATATTGCAATCCTCAACTGTAATTGTGGATTTGTCTATTTCTCCTTGTAATTACATCAATTTTTGTTTCATGTATCTTAAAGCTCTGTTTTTAGATGAATAAACATATAGGATTGTTGTGTCCTCTTGAGAAACCAACACCTTTCTCCTTATGAAATGACCTTCTTCACCCCTGATGACATTCTTTCTGTTACAACTTTTTCTACTTGTTTACTTTTAGCCTATTTGTGTCTTATGTTTAAAGTGCATTTCTTATGGCAGGCAGGTACTTGGGGTCTTGCTTTCTTTTCCCATATGATAGTCACTGCTTTGACTTTATTCTTTTTGTTTACTATTTTGAGGCTTCATTTGTATGTCTTTTTAAAAGTAGGGAGGTTTTTTTCCCCCGGTAGTTTCATGTACTATTGACAAGTTTTTAGTAAAAATCAGAGACCTGGAATGGCTACATATGATCTCCCTCTAGTGGCCACATTGAATAATGTTATGAAATTCAAACTTGTTTCAGAGCACAACCTCTCCCTGGCAAGCTATGCCTATTAAACAGTTGTGTCAACCTCTTATTAATATGACTTTAGTGTTTCCCACAGCAGTGAATAAACCCCTCATGGTCCCAAGAGATGCCCAGTGTTTAAATAGTCCAAGAAGGGAAACTCGGCAATCTTGAAACCTGACAGTATAGTAGCCACCCAAAATAATTAACCATTATGGTGTTATTAATACCTTAATAAGTAATTCAGAAAATATATAATGGTTGACGTAGGATAGTTATGGAAAATAAGGAATGAAAATGATGACTTTCAAAAACATTCAGAAGACAAATAGAAAGCCTAAAGTGACAGAAATAAACATTTTAAATATGTGTAGTCATTCCTTTGCAGCTTCCTTTGAATCTATAATTATTTCAACAAAATTTAACATATCAGTGGTCATGATAAATGGACATGGATCCAAACTCTCTAGCCAAAAGAATCAACATTTTTCTTAAAAAAGGAAAAAAATAAAATATGGACGTTTACAGAGAACGTACATAAAACATACAGAATGGAGAAAAGTAAAGGGCTAGAAAAAGATTAACTAAGAGAATACAGACCAAATGACACCAGGTATTGCTCTTTGTTCCTTTAGGGGGAAAAGACTTTAAGGTGAAAGCATTAATGCAGATAAAGAGGATCACAACTTTTAATGCAGATAAAGAGGATTAAAAGTTAAATTTACTAGGAAGGAATAACAATTCAAATCTTGTATTCCTTTAAAATTAAAACCCTAAAATATGTAAAGGAAAATTTGACAGAGCTACAAGGAGCGATTGATAAGACAACCATTAACGTGGCTATGATTTTATATGGCAGACAATCGTTACAATCATATTTCTGCTAGTATAATTACTACTACTTTATATGATGAAATTCTGTATACCTATATTTCATACTGCTCCACAAAAACTATGGGAAAAGTTGAGAACTGTTGCACTAGAAATTGAAGCACATTATTTCCTATTGATTGAACAACTATTATGTTTAAGGTATCATGGTATCTTCTATATGCTAAAAGAGTAAGCTGTTGTACTTATTTCATTTAGCCATTTAAAAATGTGTTAGCTGGGGGGGTCTGGGTGGCTCAGTCAGTTAAGCGTTTGACTCTTGATTTTGGCTCGGGTCATGATCTCAGGGAGATGGAGCTCTGTGCTGATGGTGGAACCTCCTTAGGATTCTCTGTTTCCCTTTGGTCTGCCTCTCCCCAACGCCCCCCCCTCCCCGCCCACGTTCCTTTTTCTCTCTCTCTCTCTCTAAAAAAAAAAAAAATGCAAAAGCTGGAGTTTCATAGAGCATTGTAGGGAAAACTATAGCTTTCTCTAACTATAGTTATAGCCCTGAAGTTCCTCCCTCCCCCATCTCTCTCTCTCTCTCTGTCAATTAAGTCTGTGTCTCCTTCTTAAATAAATAAATGTGCTTGATGGAACAAGCAACAGTAAAGAATTTTGAAAATTATGATATGTCTTTGGTATATTTTCTTTTAAAACTAAGAAAATACTATAGCAAGTACAAATATTGGCTCAGAAACTCAACTGTGCAAGGCAACCTAATTTCTATTAAGAGACTCCATTCTGTCACGTGGTGAAAACAATTTGGGTCCCTTTTTCTCTTCCCCTTTGGCAATGATTTACATATAAATCCCAGGGATTTCTATAGTACTAAAGATGGGAAGGGAGGGGCATATGGTCTGGATCTTCACCTATCCATGCGGGCATCAGCTGCCAGGTCCTTATCCCCTTCTGGTCTTCGGTCACCACTCCATCAAGGTCATTCTTGACATTTGCCTCATTTCCAACCATGACACTCTCCAGGTCTGGCTTGTTTTCAGCTAACTTGGTTGTCCTTGGATACAAAATGCTGTTCTGCTTCTCCCAGGCCACACTGTGGCAGGAGAAACTAATGCGGGCTCTCAAAGGTCCTTTGAACCAGCAGGCTACCCTTCAGGTACTGGAATGTGTTCTCCTGTTCCCTTATTATCCTCGATGAGCTCTGTAAGGCAGTCTCTGATCTGTGTACTAACACATCACCCAGTCATTTATCTCCTGGCTTCTTGCTGCCTCTCTGAGCTGGAGGAGAGTACCGCACCCCTATTTCTCAAGGACCCACACTGACCTTCCTTTCTCCCCAGGTTTGGGGAAACTTGATGTAATCTTTGGAAGGATGGGGTGGGCAGGAAAATTTGCTTTTCTTCAGGTATTCTACCAAATCTACTTTTTATACTTGAAATCCTTCTCTTCTTTTGGAAATTCTAATTCTAATGCTACGAATAGTTTTCATTTTCTCTGCTTTCTGAATGTTTTTCTTTTCCCCTGAGGCCATGACACAGAATGTCTATCTATCTGCATGAGAAAAGGGTCATGGGATACAAATAAGCATATAGGAAAAAAACCCTCATGCCTTAAAATAGCAAAATATTGTTATTCAACAGTACAGAGGAGCAAAAATGGTCTCACTGATAACATTTATTAAACATTGATTTTAATAGTAACAGGGATTATCCTGTTGATGAAGTGAAAGCAGAGGTGCCCCTGAATCATAAAAAAGGTGGTGTGGTGTTTTAGTATGCAGGACAGAGACAGACTTACAGACTTCATTGAAATGCTTTAAAAAATGATGGGTGGGGGGTGTCTGGGCGGCTCAGTCAGTTGAGCGTCTGCCTTCGGCTCAGGTCATGATCCAGGGGTCCTGGGATTGAGCCCCACGTCGGGCTCCTTGCCCATTGGGGAGTCTGCTTCTCCCTCTGGCTACCTCTCTGCCTACTTGTGCTCTCTCTCTTTCTCTGTCAAATAAATAAATAAAATCTTAAAAAAAAAAAAAAGATGGGTAGGGGGGCACCTGGCTGGCTCAGTTGGAAGAGCAGGTGACTCTTGATATTGAGTCGTGAGTTCAAGCCCCACATTGGGTGTAGAGGTTACTTAAATAAAACTTTAAAAAAATTATTGGTAAGTTGTATGAAACACTAAATACTGGGAAAGCCAGTTCAAAAGGTACTTAAAAATCAATCACGTCAACTCCAAGTAAGTAATGGCTTTATTCACAGAGAATGCAAGTCAGAAACCAGAAGTGTCAATGTGGAAGGTAGATAGTTATAGTCGGAGGCATTATTACTACCCATAAAATTAAGCTTAATTGTGCAATAAAATACCAAATATGCTTGTTGGAGTCTTGGATAAAGTAAGGAGGAGATGCTAAGATTATGAATGGCAGAGAAGTTATGGAACTCTCTTTAGCAAGGGGGTCTACCTGTGTTAGTTGGGGATGGAGAGTGCCCCAGCTCCCCTGCCTCCAGCAACCACTGAGCTACTTTCTCCAGGGATCAGGGCCTTCCAGAAGAAGTCCCTCTCTCTGAACACCTTTTTATTTTTTATGATTCAGGGACTCCTCTGCCACCAGAAATCACATCTTTTAAATAATAGTGACTAAAATCTTTCTAACCAAACTTTTTGTTTCATAAGCATACATAAAATGTTAATAAGACAAACTTTGACTGAAGTACCCCATTGACAGTCATTCAGCCGGGAGTACAACCAGAGCCCCAGATGGACCCTGTCCCACTGCACGGGAATCGCTATGTAGACGTCAGAAGTATGTGGGTTCCTGCCACGTCAGCACCTCTCTCTAGGACAACAATCTTACCTTTCTGATTTTCCTATCACCAGGACCCTCCAAAGTTTTCAGTGTCTTAAGTGAGGATGCAATAATGCTTGTTGAAAGATTTTGAAAAAGAAAAAAGTGAACGATTGAATAAATAAATTAGGTGTTAGTGGTTCAGATAATCTCTATGTTGATGTGGAAAAGTAGGAGGAAAATGCATACCCAAGGGAGCTGACCACTAAAGGTAAGAAGGTTCTAGAATGAACAATGGGTTAAAAAAAAAGACACATTTTGTAGTTTCATAGTTTTGCTTGGCATTAGCTACAATAGGAACCGGTAGTTGAAGCATGGTTGAAGGAATCCTCATAACTTCTGAAGGTATGTGGTGTACATGTTCACTTTAATGGCACCTGATTATAAAGAACTTGTCAATTAAGATATTGTTCTTATTAGCTAAGCTACCCTGAGCAAGAATTGCAGAGAAATATTGCATTTGTTTTGTTTTGCCTTTTTGAAAGCAATGCATCAATGTGAATGTGTCTATTAAATACTTTTGAATGAAATTCAGAAATTCATGTGGGGTCTTACATGATCAAAAAAAAAATAAACTTTCAGAATTCATTCCTCTCTGCTTAATGCTGAAATTTACCATGTGAACAAATAGTAAGGTATGTTCTAATTACTAACAGTTTTAGATCTATACCTACACACATTGTCAGCACTATAAACAAATCCTTAAATGTTTTTTCTTTATTTCTTGTGCCTTTTACTCTTTAGCAGATCCCATTCTCTATTCCCAGTTTGGTAAAATATTTAAGATTCTTTAAAAGTTTCTACTAAAAATAAAAAAGACTAGCTCAATACCCTACTCTCATTTCTATACAGCCCTGTCCCCCCCACCCCGCCCCACTACCCAGCCTTTAGGACACCATGCCACATTTGAAAGCAGAGTTTTCTCTCTGATATCCCAGATGCCTTGTCCATTCTCATGCTGGCAGAAAACCACTGAGTGCTGGGATCGGTGGGTAGACACATGTTCTGCTGAGCACCATTCTCTCCCCTGCCTGTGTAAGTGATACCTGGATCTTGTGATCATAGGCAGCTCATGCTCCTGAGGGCATCTGAGGTCTCTCTTTTCTGAGAAAGTCCATGAAGGGAGAGGACAGTGTATAGATTTCCGTGGAAAACCTCTTGTCAAGGATTCCAGCTACAGCTTGCCCTACATGACAGGATAATTGGACAGAAGCCAAGAAGAAATATGATATCTTCCATTTAGAAAATATACTAAATTGTGATTAGTAAAGTCAAGTGCAACAAAGATGATAATACTTCCTGAATTAATATGTTAATATTTAATTTAATTTTAATATCTGTTAAAAATCTTCTAGTGATATTTAACTAATTGAACAACTTGATAAAAAAACGATTCCAGACATAGGAGCCGGCAAACCTTTTTTTTTTTAAGTGGTTATAGAATCACATATAAGTTGTTCTTTTTTAAAGATCAATGGTCAAATAAATGAGTCATGGTATGGTGATTTCACTAATTAAAGCTATTATAAGAACATAATATATGACAAACTAGAATTAGTAATCCAAGGCAAATAACGGAGAAAAGAAAATATCTACTTAAGAACTAGAGTTGGGGCGGGGGGATCCCTGGGTGGCTCAGTCGGTTAAGCATCCAATTCTTGGTTTCGGCTCAGGTCATGAACTTGGGGTCATGAGATTGAGTCCTGCGTTGGACTCTGCTCAGCACCGAGTCTGTTTCAGGTTCTCTCTCTTCCCACTCTGCTCCTCCCCCGACTTGCTCCTGTGTGTGCATGCTCTCTCTCTCTCTCAAATAAATAAATAAAATCTTAAAAAAAAAAAAAAGAAAGAATTAGTGTTGGGATACCTGAGAATGATATGGTATGAAATTAGACCAAAGAAGTAGGCGGGGCGCCTGGGTGGCTCAGTCGGTTAAGCTTCTGCCTTCGGCTCAGGTCGTGATCCTGGAGTCCCGGGATCGAGTCCCGCATCGGGCTCCCTGCTCGGCGAGGGGCCTGCTTCTCCCTCTAACCCTCCCCCATCTCATGTATTCTCTCTCTCTCATTCTCGCTCTCTCAAATAAATAAATAAAATCTTAAAAAAAAAAGAAGTAGAAGGAAATAGGCTAGTAGGGCAAATAGACTACTGTATCTACAAAAGAGATACATTTACATCAGAACATGAAGTATATCATCATATGGATCTGTTCATATTTAAATAAATAACAATGTTAGAACAATGTAAGAAAAAATATCAAAAGAAAAACAACAGAATGAAAAGTGCTTAACATACTGCTCTAAATATATAAAGAATTTTAAATATAAATACTCTGCTTTCACGCCATAGGCAGTCAAGGAAGATTAAAAATGGATACCAAAGGAAAACCCTGACAAACTAAAGCGAATCACATGGGATATGTGCAGTTTCATAGCAATTAAAGAGGTGCAAATTAGAACTCATAAAATGGCACAAATAACTAAAAGATGCTTTTTTTAAAGGCAGTGTTGGAGGAGGATCTGTAACCATTTGACATTTTGCTGGTGGGCTGCATTATTTCTGAAGAGCAACCTCTCAGTGTGTAGCAAGAGCTAAAAATCTTTTAAAACATTTAATCTACCCATTCCATTTTACATAAGAGAAAAGAGAAGGAAAAATCATAAAGGGAAAAATGAAATTTGTGCAAAGTACATAGCAGCATTATTTTTCCTAGTAAAAACAAGAAACATCTCTAATGCTCAAAGCGAAATGGTTTAGGCAACTGCTTAATATTAAGAGAATGGAATATAGCGCACTATTATGTGGATTAGGTTGATCCATAAAAATCTATACATGAGGCTGTAAGAAATAAAGCTAAGTGACAAATATGTCCACTGCTAAACTGTAAGCTTCTTGGGAGACTGAACCATCTCTTACTCATACTGAATCCGCAGGGTCAAACTTTGTTCCTGGTACAGGATAAATGCTCCAGCACATGTTGAATGAATGCTTGAATGGCTTTTCTATTAATGCTGAGTTCTTGACCTTCTGGCCGCTCTGACCTTGGTAAACTTGCATTTGCTAGCTTTCACACGGCTTGCCTAGATTTCTGGACTCTAGCCTGCCCAGCCTCAGATAAATGCATACCCTTTGTGGTCCTGGCACCTAACTGGTGACCTCTGCCCTACCGAGGGCTCCATACCCGGGGAGTCAGACAGCTTTAGTTCAATTAACAGCTAACGTGAAGTCTGCATTCATCGGCAAGCTTGTGGGGAAAAAAATGCATAAACGTTGTCAAATGTACAAAACTGGGAAGAAACTTGAGTGAGTCTCCCCACTCCTCCGTGCCTAGCATAAAGAGGCAAATACAGACAGGGATTCGACCTTTTCTTACTCGACATCCCAGTCACCCAGGTACTCCGACGGGAAGGCTAACAGCACTAGCCTCAAGAAGCCTCCAGCTGCCCCAGAACATTCTGCCCAGAGTATGTCCCGAGATTCTGTTGACAGCGGAGTAGCACATGAAGCCCTTTCGGGATTTACAGAAGTGTCCAGTCCCCCCTGCACTCGGGCGGATTTCCCCTTTCCTGCTGGCGCTGGATGCCAGGCCCATAAGTATTTCACGGTAGAATGAATGATTGAATGATTGAATGGCGGGAAGAGGGGATTCGGCAGGTTGCCAGATTGTGAGGTAATCACAGCATCAAGTGACGTTAGCATTTATTTTGGAGGATCTTATTAATTTGCAGAGCACACAACTCTGAATTCAGAGGCCCAAATCCAAGCAGTGAGCGTGGTGAGGGACACCTTTACAAGGAAGAGGAAAAAAACCCAGCCTGAACTCCCTTGGCCAGCAGCGGGTCCCGTGCAGGCCCGAGGTTAAAGAAAGCCCTGCTTGAGGCATCGGTCCCGTGTCTGTGTCCGGGTCGGCCCCAGCCTAAGCCTTCTTGTGCTATAAATACAGCGGCCCACATGCTGCAGAGACATGGTGTTCCCTCTGCTCGCCGGGACAGATAACATGAATTTGCCCTTTAAACGTCCCAAGCTGAAGGCACAGCCCCCGGCCCACCCCTGCCTCCCGGAAGCGCCCTCGCCCCGGTTGCCCTCTGCCGAGGAGGGGGATGGCGAGGGGGTGTCCAGGCACCTGCCAGCCAATGCGCAGTGCGCGCGCGGCCCCGGGGGTGCCTCCTCCTCTCGCGAGAGACCGGGCGGGGGATATAAGGAGGGCTGCGGGGCGAGGCGAGCGGCCCCTTCGCGTCGCGCAGGGACGGAGAGTGGGTGGCCGTGCCTGGCCGGGCGGAGGCGAGAGCGCGAGCGCGAGCGCGAGCGCGAGCGCGGCTCCCGGAGGCTGTGTGCGCCCGGCTGTCACCATGAGTGATCACGCGTTGAGCTTCCTGAAGGATTTCCTGGCCGGCGGCGTCGCCGCTGCCGTGTCCAAGACCGCGGTCGCCCCCATCGAGAGGGTCAAACTGCTGCTGCAGGTGGGGACGGCGCGGGCGCGGGCGCAGCGAGCCGGGTGCGGGCCGGGCAGGGCGCGGGGGACGCGGGCGAGCTGCAGCGGCGAGGGGGAGCGGGGCGGGCCAGCCGCAGGCCCCGGCGCCCGGCCTACGCGAAGGGGAAGGTGCCCTCTGCGTAGACAGGTCCAGCGTCAGTAGCAGATTCCTGGTGTCGGGTGGCGCCCAGCGTTCGGGTGTCTATATATGGAAACCCACCCGGGGTAGGTTACAGCCAGCCGGATCCTGCTCCTGGGACAGCACTGACCCTCCACTTAGGCCTCACCTTTAGATTTTCAGTGTCCCTTGCACCCTTTTTCCTGCATCCACCTTCTACAATACAAACCTCAGAATCATTATTACTCAAAAACTCGCGTAGTGTGTCCCATGCACCATGCTGTAGGCTGACATATATTTCATTTATCTTTGTATAACCTCTGTTAGATAGATACTATTCCCCCTATTTTACAGCTGAAGAAAGAGGTTTTGAGAGATTAAGAAACAGTTTTCAGAGTAGACTCATATTGTCTTACTTACCCTGTCCCCAAATCTTTTCCTCTGCAGTCTGGTCTCTGGTTTATCAGTCTTCTCCTCATCCTCATTCTCATCCTGTCTATCATGTTTGTCTCTACTTGCCCCAAAGGCAAGGACCCCTCAATGAGAAACTCAGCCTCCTCAATTTGGGAGTCAAAATTATGATAAAGAAAAAACCCAAATGCTCACTCACAGCAACAAACCCCTCAATAATCAATTACTTGGATAATCTGCTTGAAATTTTGCAGGCTGTAATACCTAGTGGATTTATTCTACTTCTGTGAGAGCATCTACTCCTCAGAGATCCTGGTCTCCAGGGAGATTCAGTGAGACTGAGGAATCATTATCTCCTGCCTGTCCATCATGTTTGTTATATCAGAGCAGGTACCCTTTAGGGCAGGGATCTTTAATCATTTCAATCTACCGATAAGCCCCTAGTGTAGTTCTGGCAGTGCATAAATGACTCTACAATGGAATCTTTTCGGTTTATTTGGGGAAGAACCTTTTCTCTCAAGTGCCCTGATAACTGAGGCAAAAGTGGATTTTTTTGGCTTGTGATCCAAGTAGCCAACGTACTTACTTAGATTTAGTTAATATCTGCTTGATTTCCCCATATATTTTTTTAAGAAAGAAAATCAAAGAGTTGTACACGTTCATTTGCTCCTGTCCACTTTCCTTCTCCCTCTGCTCTGGCCATCCTTACCCAATTCCTTCCCTCCCTCTCCTCCCCCCACAGGTCCAGCATGCCAGCCAACAGATCAGTGCCGAGAAGCAGTACAAAGGGATCATTGATTGTGTGGTGAGAATCCCCAAGGAGCAGGGCTTTCTCTCCTTCTGGAGGGGTAACCTGGCCAACGTGATCCGTTACTTCCCCACCCAAGCTCTCAACTTCGCTTTCAAGGACAAGTACAAGCAGATCTTCCTGGGGGGTGTGGACCGGCATAAGCAATTCTGGCGCTACTTTGCTGGTAACCTGGCTTCCGGTGGGGCAGCTGGGGCCACCTCCCTCTGCTTTGTCTACCCGCTGGACTTTGCTAGGACCAGGTTGGCTGCCGATGTGGGCAAGGGTGCTGCCCAGCGCGAGTTCAGTGGTCTGGGTGACTGTCTCACCAAGATCTTCAAGTCCGATGGCCTGAGGGGTCTCTACCAGGGTTTCAACGTCTCTGTCCAGGGCATCATTATCTACAGAGCGGCCTACTTTGGAGTCTATGATACTGCCAAGGGTGAGAGAGGGGCCTCAGGGGGTGCGGAGTGGGGAGGAAGAAGGTCCCCAGGGGTCTGTAACTCATGAAGGACCAGATATTTATTAATCTTGGTTTTGTTCTAGTCCCTGGGCTAAACGATGCTTCTGAATGAGGAGGTGGTATGGTGTGGATAAATAGCTAAAGGACTCTCCTTGTCCCCTTCTGAAATAAACTCTGGCCTTGAATTATTGAGAGAGGAAGAAGGGGAGCCTGCTTCCCCCTTGCCACAGCTCTGTCAGTGACCAAGTTGAACTTGGAGCCACTTCAACATGCCCTGTACACTGGGCACAACTCTGGCTTCCCTGGATCCAGAGGGCAGTCCCCGGCTTTGGTTGGCTGCCTGGTTGTGAGGCACCCATAATGGGCAGGTTCTTTCAGAAGGGTAGGGCATGGAGTTGGAGGTATGGTAGCCTCTTCTCCGTCCCGACTTGCTTTTGGCTGAGCTGCTGAGAGAAATCACTTCACAGCCATTTGGCTTCTTGCCTCTGCTCACAGGGATGTTGCCTGACCCCAAGAATGTGCACATTATTGTGAGCTGGATGATTGCCCAGAGTGTGACAGCGGTCGCAGGGCTGGTGTCCTACCCCTTTGACACTGTCCGCCGTAGGATGATGATGCAGTCTGGCCGGAAAGGGGGTAAGCCTGACACCTACTGGTCTCTTATTTCTCTGCCCAAGGGGCAGTTCAGTGCTCTTTCCAGTCTTCACTATTCTGGTTGTTAAAATTACGTGGTAAGAACTTAGGAAAGAAGCTTTATAGTCAGTCCCCCTTAACACTGTCAACTGTTCCTTTAGAGAAAAGAATGTGTTCCTATCAAAAAAATAAGAACATCAAAAATGAGATATTTAGAGGTGAACTTAACTAAGTAATATTATAGAGGCTGTAGGCCCTTTTCCCTTAGAGCCTGGGTACAGAAATACAGGAAACTAATTAATTAGCTAGTTTATTTAAAAATAATTGCTTTTGTTATCTAGCTGTTACAAGTTTTAGTGGGAGAGGGTGCTTTTACTGGGTGACATGGCCTGAAGCCATTTTGGCTTCCAGAGGTTGAAACATGAAACTGCCAATTTTAGCGTCGAAAAGTCAAATATTAGTTCCATTTGCTTCAACCGAACAGTTGTATCTCTTTTATTTTTTTTTTTAAAGATTTTATTTATTTATTTGAGAGAGAGAGAGTGAGAGAGAGCATGAGAGGGGAGAGGGTCAGAGGGAGAAGCAGACTCCCCACTGAGCGGGGAGCCCGATGTGGGACTCGATCCCGGGACTCCAGGATCATGACCTGAGCTGAAGGCAGTCGCTTAACCAACTGAGCCACCCAGGCGCCCCAGTTGTATCTCTTTTAACTGTGCCACCTTGGGCAATATAATCTGAGACTCTGCCCATAAAATTTTCTTTTCTCATCCCTAAAAAGGGGGACCACCCAGCTTAATACTTCCACTCCACCCCAGCCCCTCCCATTTTACATTCTGACCATGTGTGAGTTAGCTAGTTAATTGCCCTAGTTCTTTACCTGATTTTGGGTGGAAGGAGTAGGATTGACAAGAAATGCTGCCTGACGGTTACGCAAGGAAGGGGGTGTCTGGCTGGACACCGCATAGAGTTGGGGCTTAGAGCTCAAGTGACTGACTTTTCTAACACTGTGTGTAGATGTCTTTCAAAGGAAAAGCCTCTTCCTCCAGAATTACAGAGCCTTTACCAACATTTGTTTCCACAGCGGATATTATGTACAGTGGGACGGTGGACTGCTGGAGGAAGATTGCAAAAGATGAAGGAGCCAAGGCTTTCTTCAAAGGTGCCTGGTCCAATGTGTTGAGAGGCATGGGCGGAGCTTTTGTATTGGTGTTGTATGATGAGATCAAAAAATACGTCTAATATAGTTAAAACTCAAGGTCATTGGTTCCAGATCCATTGTGTGGTTTAATAGACTTTTCCTATGGGAAGTAAAAAAAAGATCTGGGATAAAACCAGACTGAAAGGAATACCTCAGAAAAAAAAAAAGCCTCACTGAGTGTTCATTAAACCACAAATGTATTTTGTATTTATTTTACATTTAAATTCCGTCAGATAGAAAATAACTTATCATACTTGTACAATTAACTGAAGAACTGATAAGGAAGAAGATAACCGAATGTGAAATCTCAATAAAGACCACTTAATGCCCCATGTTTTTTTGACTTCTTATTAACTGCTACGTGGATTTAAACATAAGACCATAAATGCATGTTCTCTAGCATGAGTCACTTATATAACTCAGTGGCCCAGCTTCTGAATGTCAGATGTTCTACTATGTATCATATGAGTACCTACAATGCTTAAAAGTTCTGGTTTTCAAACTTTGGCAGCTTTTACCCACTTTCTTTTTATCTTACCTCATGCTGTGGTGCTGGGGGCTCCAAGGTGGTGGCATGGATCCTGGCTTTCATAATCCCACCTGATTTTATGCACTTTCATGCAATCTTCAGGAACTCCGAGATTACACTAAACAGTTTCAGGAATTCTGCGAGATTAGGAAATGTTCTGTTTTAGGGCCTGTAGAGAACTGTGATACCTAGAATTTTATGACAGGTGGGCAGTATTCATTGACAATCAGCTAGCAGGCTAGTATTTAGTACCTGTTAGGCTCTGTGGAAGATGCAAAAAGACAGGAACCCACTCTGGAAGAAACTTCCATGGGGTTAGGAGAGAGGAGTGAAATGGCCATCATTATATAATGCACTGTCTAATATAATCTTGGCTGAGTAGGACTGGAAGGGGGAACATGAAATGTGGGGAGTGGCAAGAGGTGGACCTGAAAGAAAATGGCAGAGTTAGATACTTGAGTATAGAAAGTATCTGCCAGCACTTCTTTTTTTTTTTTTTTTAAGATTTTTATTTATTTATTTGAGAGAGAGAGAATGAGAGAGAGCACATGAGAGGGGGGAGGGCCAGAGGGAGAAGGAGACTCCCTGCCGAGCAGGGAGCCCGATGCGGGACTCGATCCAGGGACTCCAGGATCATGACCTGAGCCGAAGGCAGTCGCTTAACCAACTGAGCCACCCAGGCGCCCTGCCAGCACTTCTTTACGGTAACAATTTATCAAGATCTAGAGGCAAAGTCAGTTTTGGATTTGATTCTCAAAAACTAGTGAGCAAGAGAAAAAATTACAGTTTCTAGTTGGAAATTAACTTCTGGTCCAGAAGACCACAAACAGTTCATAGAGCATGAGCCTGTTAGTGATTTGCTGGAAACCAGTTCCTATACCCTAGGCAAAGCTTGAAAGGCAGGCCCATGTGTTTTATGTTTTCCCTGATGGATGGTTTGAGGGGTGCAGTGACTCTGGACCTCCTGTTCTTCACCCTCCTTTCCAAGCTCTTCCACCTACTCACTCCTACCTCCCTGGTAAAAAATCGGCTGCTTTGTTATACCACAATATCCAAGGTTACATCTCTCCTACTGTAGTGCATGTCTATGCCGATGGAACAGGCGAAGGCGCGAAAACGTTTCTCAATCCTGTCTCAAGGCCAGGTCATAAACCTTCTGGGTACATTATATCCTCATGTTGCTTTTCATCCCGTGGATGGGATGAATGGTCCAAATTCTGTTGCTGATGAAGAGGAAAGAAAAGCAGGGCAGGCTAGTAGGGCAGATACTTTTGTGGAGCTTATCTTAAAGTAAGGCCAGCAGCCCTTTCAGTATTTTGAAACCTAAGAGTTAGGTGAGGGAGGAGCCATGAAAAGCAGCTGGGAACGGAAAGCAATGAATGAAACAGGTTCTCCCAGCCCAACCAAGAACCAAACTTGTTTTCTAATCTTTTAACTGAGTCCTCCCTGGCATGGAACAGGAAACGGAGAACAGGAAACGGAGAGGAGAAGTCACCATTTATTACAAAGTACACATTATCTGCCTTGTGCGTGTGATCCAGAGGTCAGCCTCCCCGCTCTGCTGGGGTTTGCTGGGGTTACCTGGATTGTACTTGGGGAGTGCAAATTTGCCTAAAGACTCCTAGAACGGAGCCTCTGTCAGGATGCTGTCATCTGGCCAGGGACATCCTACCTTTACAAATCCCCTCAAAGGACCATCACTCTGCCAAGCTGTCACACTTGGAAGTTCTGGGAAGATGCAAAGGGTTTAAACTAAAAACTCAGACTTGAGCCTTCTGCCCTCAGGAATTCGTCATTAGTCCCCTTTCCTGCAAAGCTCTCTCCCTAAATGCAGCCCTGCTCTTACCACACTTCCCCCCCAAGAAAGTCCTTTTCATTTTTTATGTATTTTCTCCCTTCAAGCCTTACCTAGAGGCATCTTTTTAGCTATCTTATTTTATATTTTGAATCTATGAGGAAAACCATGAAGGATAAGAGGTTTGCCCATAATGGTAACTGAACATTACAACTTGCCTCAACTGTTTAAATCTCAACTATTTCCTTTCTATTTTACTTTGTGTAAAATACATACAGCATAGCTTGTGTGGAGACAAAATTGACAAACATCTACAATGTGCAAGGCTGTGAGGGAATGGAAACTCTCTGCAAGGGCAGTGGTTCTTACTTTTTTCTCTTTTTTCCTTTTTTTTTTTTAATTTTATTATGTTATGTTAGTCACCATACAATACATCATTAGTTTTTGATGTAGGGATCCATGATTCATTGTTTTCGTATAACACCCAGTGCTCCATGCAGTACGTGCCCTCCTTAATACCCATCACCACGCTAACCCATCCCCCCACCCCCCTCCCCTCTAAAACCCTGTTTGTTTCTCAGAGCCCATAGTCTCTCATGGTTCATCTCCCCTTCCGAATACCCCCCTTCATTTTTCCCTTCCTTCTCCTAATGTCCTCCATGCTATTCCTTATGTTCCACAAATAAGTGAAACCATATGATAATTGACTTTCTCTGCTTGACTTCTTTCACTTAGTATAATCTCCTCCAAGTCCCATCCATGTTGATGTAAAAGTTGGGTATTCATCCTTTCTGATGGCTGAGTAATATTCCATTATACATATGGGCCACATCTTTATCCATTCATCTGTTGAAGGGCATCTCAGTTCTTTCCACAGTTTGACTATTGCGGACATTGCTGTTCTGAACATTGGGGTGCCTATGGCCCTTCTTTTCACTACATCTGTGTCTTTGGGGTAAATACCCAGTAGTGCAATTGCTGGATCATAGGGTAGCTCTATTTTTAATTTTTTGAGGAACCTCCACACTGTTTTCCAAAGTGGCTGTACCAACTTGCATTCCCACCAACAGTGTAAGAGGGTTCCCCTTTCTCCACAACCTCTCCAACATTTGTTGTTTCTTGTGTCAATTTTTGCCATTCTAACTGGTGTAAGGTGGTATCTCAATGTGGTTTTGATTTGAATTTCCCCGATGGCTAATGATGATGAACATTTTTTCATGTGTCTGTTAGCCATTTGTATGTCTTCTTTTGAGAAGTGTCTCTTCATGTCTTCTGCCCATTTTTGACTTATTTATTTTTTGGGTGTTGAGTTTTGAGAAGTTCTTTATAGATCTTGGATATAAGCCCTTTGTCTGTAGTGTCATTGGCAAATATCTTCTCCCATTCTGTGGGTTGCCTCTTTGTTTTGTTGACTGTTTCCTTTGCTGTGCAGAAGCTTTTTATCTTGATGAAGTCCCAAAAGTTCATTTTTGCTTTTGTTTCACTAGCTTTTGGAGATGTATCTTGAAAGAAGTTCCTGTGGCTGATGTCAAAGAGGTTACTGCTTATGTTCTCCTCTAGGATTTTGATGGATTCCTGTCTCACATTGAGGTCTTTCATCCACTTTGAGTTTGTGAATGGTGTTAGAGAATGGTCGAGTTTCATTCTTCTGCATGTGGCTGACCAATTTTCCCAGCACCATTTATTGAAGAGACTGTCTTTTTTCCATTGCATGTTTTTTCCTGCTTTGTCAAAGATTATTTGACTATAGAGTTGAGGGTCCATATCTGGGTTCTCTATTCTATTCCATTGGTCTATATGTCTGCTTTTGTGCCAGGACCATGCTGTCTTGGTGACCACAGCTTTGTAATATAGCTTGAAATCGGGCAACGTGATGCCCCCAGCTTTTTCTTTTTCAACATTTTCTTGGCGATTCGGGGTCTTTTCTGATTCCATACAAATTTTAGGATTGTTTGTTCCAGCACTTTGAAAAATGTCATTGGAATTTTGATTGGGATGGCATTGAAGGTATAGATTGCTCTGGGTAGCATAGACATTTTAATAATGTTTATTCTTCCAATCCATGAGCATGGAATATTTTTCCATCTTTTTGTGTCTTCTTCAATTTCTTTCAGGAGTGTTTTGTAGTTCCTAGAGTATAGATCCTTTACCTCTTTGGTTAGGTTTATTCCGAGGTATCTTATGGTTTTTGGTGCTATTGTAAATGGAATCGATTTTCTAATTTTTTTTTTTTAAAGATTTTATTTATTTTTATTTATTTGACACAGAGACAGAGATAGTGAGACAGAGAGCATTAGCAGGGGGAGCGGCAGGCAGGCAGAGGGAGAGGGAGAAGCAGGCTCTCTGCTGAGCAAGGAGCCCAATGTGGGGCTCGATCCCAGAACCCTGGGATCATGGCCTGAGCTGAAGGCAGCCGCTTAACCGACTGAGCCACCCAGGCGCCCTCTAATTTCTTTTTGTTGCATTGTAAGTGTATAAGAAAGCAAACTGATTTCTGTGCATTGATTTTGTATCCTGCCACATTACTGAATTGCTGTATGAGTTCTAGTAATTTGGGGGTGGAGTCTTTTGGGTTTTCCACATAAAGTATCATGTCGTCTGCAAAAAGAGAGTTTGACTTCTTCTTTGCCAATTTGAATACCTTTTCTTTCTTTCTGTTGTCTGATTGCTGTTGCTAGGACTTCTAGTACTATGTTGAACAATAGTGGTGAGAGTGGGCACCCTTGACGTGTTCCTGATCTTAAGGGAAAGGCTCTCAGCTTTTCCCCATTGAGGATGATATTCGCTGTGGGTTTTTCATAGATGGATTTTATGAACTTGAGGAATGTTCCCTCTATCCCTGTACTCTGGAGAGTTTTAATCAGGAAAGGATGTTGTATTTTGTCAAATGCTTTTTCTGCATCAATGGAGAGGACCATATGGTTCTTCTCCCTCCTCTTATTAATGTGTTCTATCACACTGATTGATTTGTGAATGTTGAACCACCCTTGCATCCCGGGGATAAATCCCACTTGGTTGTGGTGGATGATCCTTTTAATGTATTGTTGGATCCTATTAGCTAGGATTTTGTTGAGGATTTTGGAATCCATATTCATCAGGGATATCGGTCTGAAATTCTCCTTTTTGACGGGGTCTTTGCCTGGTTTGGGGATTAAGGTAATGCTGGCCTCATAGAATGAGTTTGGAAGTTTTCCTTCTGTTTCTATTTTTTGAAACAGCTTCAGTAGAATAGGTATTATTTCTTCTTTGAATGTTTGGTAGAATTCCCCAGGGAATCCATCAGGCCCAGGACTCTTGTTTTGGGGGAGGTTTTTGATCACTGCTTCAATCTCGTTACCGGTTATTGGCCCATTCAGGTTGTCAATTTCTTCCTGTTTCAGTCTTGGCAGCTTATAGGTTTCCAGGAAGGCCTCCATTTCCTCCAGATTGCTCAGTTTATTGGCATATAGTTGTTGATAATAATTTCTAATAATTGTTTCTATTTCCTTGTTTTAGTTGTGATCTCACCCCTTTCATTCATAATTTTAATTTGGGTCCTTTCTCTTTTCTTTTGGATAAGTCTGGCCAGTGGTTTATCAATCTTATTAATTCTTTCAAAGAACCAACTTCTAGTTTCATTGATCTGATCTACTGTGTTTCTGGTTTCTAATTCATTGATTTCTGCTAATTTTAATTATTTCTCTTCTAATGTGTGGCTTAGGCGTCGTTTGTTGCTTTTTCTCTAGTTCTTTAAGGTGTAGAGTTAGTTGGTGAATTCGGGATTTTTCTATTTTTTTGAGTGAGGCTTGGATGGCTATGTATTTCCCCCTTAGGACCGCCTTTGCAGTATCCCATAGGTTTTGGACCGATGTGTTTTCGTTCTCATTGATTTCCATGAATTGTTTAAGTTCTTCTTTGATTTCCTGGTTGACCCAAACATTCTTGAGCAGAGTGGTCTTTAGCTTCCAAGTGTTTGAATTTCTGCCAAATTTTTTCTTGTGATTGAGTTCGTTTTAGAGCATTGTGGTCTGAGAATATGCAGGGAATAATCTCAATCTTTTGGTATCAGTTGAGACCTGATTTGTGACCCAGTATATGGTCTATTCTGGAGAAAGTTCCATGTGCGCTCGAGAAGAATGAGTACTCTGTTGTTTTAGGGTGGAATGTTCTGTCAATATCTTTGAGGTCCATCTGGTCCAATGTATCATTCAAAGCTCTTGTTTCCTTGTTGATTTTCTGCTTAGATGATCTGTCCATTGCTGAGAGTGGAGTATTGAGGTCTCCTACAATTAACATATTGTTATCAGTATGACTCTTTATTTTGGTTAACAGTTGGCTTATGTAGATGGCTGCTCCCGTGTTGAGGGCATAGATATTTACAATTGTTAGATCTTCTTGTTGGATAGACCCTTTAAGACTGATATAGTGTCCTTCTATGTCTCTTATTACAGACTTCAGTTTAAAATCTAATTTGTCTGATATAAGAATTGCTACCCCAGCTTTCTTTTGAGGTCCTCTGGCATGGAAAATGGATCTCCATCCTTTCACTTTCAGTCTGGATGTATCTTTAGGTTCAAAATGAGTCTCTTGTAGACAGCATATGGATGGGTCCCGTCTTTTTACCCAATCTGCAACTCTGACGTTATTCTGATATTCCTCCCTCTGTAGTAAGGAATGTCTTCCCCCAAACTGCCCTTAAGATGGTTTCCTTGGTTCTAAGATTTGCAAGTTTTACTATTACATACCGGGGTGTTGGCCTGTTTTCCTTGATCTTAGGAGGGGTCCTCTCTGCCTCTAGGACTCCAATGTTTGTTTCATTCCCCAGATTAGGGAAGTTCTCAGCTATGATTTGCTCAGATACATCTTCTAGTCCTCTCTCTCTCTCCACTCCCTCTGGGATTCCAATTATTCTGACATTGGAACGCTTCATGGTGTCACTTATTTCTCTGATTCTATTTTCATGGATTCTGAGTTCTTTTTCCCTGGCCTCCTCTTTTCCCTTTTTATCTATTATATTGTCTTCCAGGGCGCTTATTCTCTCTTCTGTCTCAGTTTCCCTAGCTGTTAGATTATCTAGATTGGATTGGATCTCATTGATAGCATTTTTAAGTTCTGCCAATTCACCTTTTATTTCTGCCCTTAGAGACTCTGTGTTGCCATTAATTGATTTCTCCATTCTAGCCATTGTCTTCACAATTGCTAGCCTGAATTCCATCTCCGACATCTTGGTTATATCTGCATCCATTTGTAAATCTGCAGCATAAGTCATAATCTCTGAGTCTTTTCTGTTTTGACTAGTCATTCTGTTGATTGGTGTTTGAGGGAATGTATAGAGTCCAAATTATTGACCAGAACCCAAGCAAGATGCACCTGTTTTCTTGGGACCTTAGGGTTGCTGGCCTCTTGTTTTCCCAGCCTGTCTTCTGCGGGAGGGGCCTGCCGCGCTGTTACTCAGGCAACCCTGTTCGGGCGGAGTTGCCCTGCACCTCTGTGGCGGGGGATGGGCTCAGTGGGAATCAGTTTTTGGGGCTTTTGTTCTCTGGCGGCTTTCCCTGGGGACTTTCCGCGTCTCTTCCGCAAGTCAGAGCAGAAGAGACCATTTTACAACCCTCTGCCTCAGAGCAGAGAGATCGCAGTCTGTTCTTCAGTGAGCTCTCCAGGCCACACCGTCTCCGTTTCTGTCTGTGCTGCTATAAACCGCAGCGGCCTGGGTTGTGCGCCCCTCCGTGGCGCTCCCAGTCCTGCCTCCAGGTCAGAGCATGTCTCTGCCCTTTGTGCTTCTAAAACCGCCAGCCGCTCCCAGTTCGCGCGCATGCGACCCCGCTGCTCCGGGTTTCCGTCCCGGGGGCTGCCCTAAAGTCCTTTCCCCGCTGCTACCGGTCTGCGAGTCTGTGCCCCGTCCGCAGCGCGCGAGGCTGTCACTCACCGGCGGTGTAGGATCCCCACGGCCAGGCACCCTCCCGCTGCCGTTTTTCCTCCGATATCTGCCGGCAGAATCACGGCTCCCCGCTTTGTACCTCAAAACCAACCACCTGTGATATTCTGTTTGTGAGATCCAGATCTTCTTACATCTCAGGCTGGGGACCAGTTGAAATAGGGTCCCCTACTCCTCCACCATCTTTCCCCCTGGTTCTTACTTTTTTCACTGTCATGTGCCTGGAACCCAGAACAGTGCCTGGGACACAGACATTGTTTAGTGTTTAGGCAGTGATGTGCCTTATGAGGAAAATGTGTGTCAGATAAGCTTTCTTCAAGCATGATACATATACAACAACCTATAAAGAGCTGTTGAAGGGGGGCACCTGGGTGGTTTGTGGGTAGAGCATGTGACTCAACCCGTGTTGGGCATGGAACCTAATTTTAAAAAAAAGCCAGTGGACAAGCAGGGAAGTGACATAATCAAAATTCCCATTTTAGCACTTTGTGAAGAATGGGCTGGGGGCAAGGAGATAGCAGCGGAAACAAAGCAGGAGCAGTGGGACCACCTGAGGACTAGGGACTGGAGTGGGGTTAAAAGGGGGAGGAGACCAGGCTTACCCTCAGGCTTCTGTCACTGGTGTGGAAGGACAAAAGGACCACGTTCCTCACCATCCCCTACCCTGTTAAGGACACACTGGGGAAGAGAAAACTGGGCTGCTCCATTTGACAGCTGCCCAACACCTTCAGGCTCAAGATGAGCACAACTCATTTGGCAGTTTCACTGTAAGATCTAAGAATTCTCTTAAAAAACCAAGTGTGTTTGTGGTTTATAAAGCATTTCCATATTGGCAGACTCTGAAAAAAACTAGAAAAGGGGTTCAAAGTATTTACAATAAAAATCTGCTTGAAGGCACTGGGGAGCTAATAAGGCACGTGAAATTATGGGGCCAAGGCCATGATTTGGAGGAAGACAACCCTGAGAAATGAGCCTAGTATCTGAGGGTCAGTTTTCTCCGGGGGGGGATCTTCAGTATGTGGAAAACAGAGCCGCAGGGATGAGGAACTAGAAACAGAGTTTGAAAACCTCTTGGGGAAAAAATGACAAAACCCAGAATCCAGGGCCTTCTGAGGTAAACATCCATGTGTTACCCCAAAGGGTAACACTGTAACAATAAGAGAGTATGGGAAATATAGCCCCTGTGGTCACTGATGCCCACTCCATCTTGTTTTAACATGATTTGAGACTTCAAGCACCCTTGCTGCCTGCCAGGAGCAAAAGTAAATCCTGTCTGGAAGAAAACACCATCCAGAGCAGGGGTCAACAAACTCTTTCTCGGAAGGACAAGACAGTAAAGATTTCAGGCTTTGTTGGCCAGATGGTTTTTGACACAATACAGCTTTGCCATATTGCAAAAGCAGCCCTGGACAAGAAAAATGAAGGAGGCATGGCTGTGTTCCGGAAAACTTATGTATGAACACTGAAATGTGAATTTCATATAATATTCACATGTCACAAATATTTCTTCTAATTTTAAAAAACCATTTAAAAAGGTAAAAGCCACAAAACAGACACTAGGCTGCTGGCTCATGGGTTGTAAAGTTGCTGACCCCTGATCTAGAGTTTCAAGTTTTTTTCTACAATTTTTCGTATAAAACTTTATCATAACTTTAAAACATCCTATTAAAAATACATTCTAGGGGCGCCTGGCTGGCTCTGTCGGTTAAGCATCCAACTCTTGATTTCAGCTCAGGTCATGATCTCAGGGTTATGTGATTGAGCCCCATGCTGGGCTCCACTCTGAGTGTGGTGGAGCCTTAAGATTCCCCCTCTCTCCTTCTCCCCCTCCCATGCTCGCAGGCATGATCACTCTTAAATATATATATCTATCTTTATCTATCTATATATGTATATATATGTATATGTAGACATATATATATATGTGTATATGTAGATATATATATATTCTAAAAGAGCCCATGGGTTAAAAAGTAGAAATCACAGGGGCACCTGGGTGGCTCAGTTGGTTAAATGACTGCCTTCAGCTCAGGTCATGATCCCAGGGTCCTGGGATCGAGCCCCGCATTGGGCTCCCTGCGGGAAGCCTGTTTCTCCCTCTCCCACTCCCCCTGCTTGTGTTCCCTCTCTGTCTCTGTCAAATAAATAAATGAAATCTTAAAAAAATAAAATAAAATTAAAAAAAAGTAGAAATCACAGTGGAAACTTGAAAATATTTTGAACTTAATGAAAAGAAAAATACCATGTTATCAAAACTGTGGGAAACAGCTAAAGCTATGCTCAGAAGAAACTGACAGCCTTCAATGCATCTACTGGAAAAGGAGAAAGGCTGGGGGTCTGGGTGACTCAGGAGAGCATGCAACTCTTGATTTGGGGTCGTGAGTTTGAGCCCCAGATTAGATGTAGAGTTTACTTAAAAAAAAGGCTGAAAATCAGTGAACTACACATCCATTTCAAGGAATTAGAAAAATAACAGCAAATTAAGCCCAAAGAATAAAGCTGGAAGCCGATAATTAAGGTAAGGGTATCATTCATGAAAAGGAGACAACATGCCACATGAACTACATAACTAAATGTGAAAGGCAAAACTTCTGGAAAACAATATAGCAGCATATCTTCATGTGCTTGGGTAAATGAAAATTTCATAAAATCCAACATTTAAAAAAAGTACTAACTATAAAAATATAAAAGACTGATAAAGTAGACTAAAGTAAAATTAAGCATTTCTGTCCATAGACATCATTTATAGTGAGAAAGCAAGCCAGACTGGGAGAAAATATTTGTAACACAACTCACACTGGGACTGTATTGTATCCAGAACATGCAACTGCTCCTACAAGTCAACAAGAAATGGACACTTCCACAAAAGATACCCCAATGGCCAATAAACACGAAAAGGTGTTCAATCTATTAGAGCAGTGTGATCAAATCACATGATAATACTGCACACACACCCACCCAAATGGTTAAATGGAAATGACTGACATTAAATGTTGGTGAGGACATGGTCAACAGGAACTAGTTAGTACACTTGTGCTGGGAGAGTAAACTGGTACACTCACGCTGGAAAACTCCATGTGGCCTCTATAACCTAGCAACTCCACTCCTAAGTACATGCCAACTAAATGCAGGCTCATGTAATCAAGACACATCTACAGAAAATCTTCATATTAGCATTACTTGTGGTAACCGAATACCTGGCAACCACCTCAAAGGTCCGTCAACCACAGAATGGATAAATAAATCCTGGTATGGTAATATGCTAGACTATTATACAGAAATGAGAACAAATGAATTAGAGCGGCATGCAACACCATGAAAGAATGTCAGAAACATAATAAATATGCTCCGTAAAAGCAGGCAGACACAAAAGAATCTAGTTCTATTCGTATGACAAAAACAGGCAAAACCACACAAGCGTGTTAGAAGTCTAGATAGTAGTTACTTTTGGCAAAGAGCGTCATGACCAGTAGGGAGTGCCGCCCCCTCCCCCCCACCCGGGGGATCTTGTGAGTCCTAGCAATATTCTAACTCTGGATCTGGTTAGTGGTGATGCACGTGTTTGCTTTTTAACAATATACAATATATGTAACAGCAACAATTTATGTTTTGTGCCTCTTTCTGTAATATTTACATAAACAGTTAACAAAATCTTCGGAATGCCATTCTCATGTCCCTCTCACATTCCCCAAAATATAATTTCAAATTGTATCTTCTCAAATTAATGGTAGAATTAAGTTTTTCTAGTTAGTATACATAACTATATGCAAAGATGATATATTTACTTAGTACCAGGTTTTTTCTTCATGATATAAAACATTCTCAGAATAAAATAAACAAAGCATACTGCAAACTTGGGAGATCAGCTATAATTTCCAAATACATGAAATAAATGTGTGATTGTTGGTAAAGACTGTCACTGTAACATAAATACCTTAAGAATTTGGAACCATAGTTTTTAATAGTTTTTTGGTGATTAAAATTTTTTTTTACCATCTTACAACAGTAGATGTGAAATTAGGTCCCTAGGAAAAAACCCCATGTCTCATTATAGTAAATTAATGACATGTTACCTCTTAAGTTTTACTTTGTAAAACAGTAAACTCTTAAAAACATCATCTTAGAATATTTAAATAGTGCAACTTACCTGAACTTAACGAAGTATACTTTGAAACAGAGACATAGAACTTTAGACTGCATCATGGTGGCTCCAGAAATCTCTCAGTGGCTTAAAAAAACAATCACCAGAACTTTAAAATCAAAACTTTCTGCTATGACGTAATCTTATTTGCTGTAAGCAATCTTGAACTCTGCAGTTAGGAGCTCAAATACACTACTGCTGGAACTGCTCAGTGATTTATTCCAATGGCATCGTTGTTATTAAACCCTCATAAAAAAAGGTCCTAAACTGATTTATGAGGGTTTAATAACAACGATGCCATTGGAATAAATCACTGAGCAGTTCCTAAACTGATGTTTTAAAATCAAGTTTTAAAAAGGGTATTTCTTGGGGCGCCTGGGTGGCTCAGTCGTTGGGCGTCTGCCTTCGGCTTAGGTCATGATCCCAGGGTCCTGGGATCGAGCCCCGCGTTGGGCTCCCTGCTCCGCGGGAAGCCTGCTTCTCCCTCTCCCACTCCCCCAGCTTGTGTTCCTGCTCTCGCTGTCAAATAAATTAAATCCTTTCTAAATAAATAAATAAATAAATAAAATTCCATGAGGCTTTAAGAGTGTCCAATGCAGCATTATAGCAATTTTACAGAACAAATTAGATGATGTGGTTTGAAGAGATAATGACCAACAATGTAATTATAAGCAAACTCTTTCCCACATAAATGTCATACTTTCAAAGATATAAATAGCTAATACCCTCTCCTCCTTCCAACTTCATTCTAATTCTTAGGCTTGTAAAAGCACATAAAAGTTATTATTCTAATTTTTAAAATGGGAACAATAAAATGCAGTTGACACTTCTTAATTTATGGGAAAAAAAAGAAAATGCATTTGAGAGATGGGTACAGGATCAAACTCAGTTATCTTTAATCCTTTCATTTCTTTCTTCACTATGTCAAGCTAATTCTTCAGGCCTAAAACATGTAACAGACTGGGAAATTAAAAAAAAAGTTGATTTTTAAGTTTATTACTAATTTATTCATGGAAATAAAGTAGCCATTACCATTAAGAACATTTTTTAGGATGGTATACAATCACGTATAGGTTAAGATTTTGGCTTTTAAGATATTAAACATTTTATGAATTTAATTAAAATAAATTCAACTTGTGTCTCCAACTTTCTATTGGTCATAATACTTTTCATAGTGTGCAGTATTTGAATCTGAAGATGAGAAGCACACAAGCATCACAATGACCTCTTTTTAAAGTTGTCTAGATATCCATTTTGGACATTGGGTTAATGGTTTGAAAACAACTGCATTACACCACATTTATAAGCAAAACAGAAAAATTTTATTTGGAGAATGCAGCTTTTTAATGGAAATTGAAAAAAAAGTAGGGAAAGTGTGAGATAACAGCTATCCCTTAGGAAATAATCTTAATAGTTCAAAATCTTTCATAAAATCTTATTAAAATTTAGGAGGCAGCATTAGTTTAACATTTGACAGATATGAGAATAAATCTCAGTAAGAATCTTGCCTAATAATATTAGATCTTGGATTAGTATAATTTCTAGTTGCAGATGTAAATCTTCAAAGAATGTATGTATTAGGTCCAAGTGAACCAAATATATAACAGTGCTAGATGATCCTTTACCTTTTTATAAGTTCTTGAAAATGAAAATAGTATACTTATGATTCCTTCGTAAAAGTGTCCCTAAACCATAACAACTTCAAAGTACCTTGACTTTTACCAGAGAATAGCATATTCAACTCCTAACCTTCTATTTTTACTTATCATATAGGAATAATAATGACAACAGAATTATAAATTCTGCCTTGAAAAGATGAGTATTGTTGCTCTTCCCAACGTTTACTTCAAGTTGAATCCCTGATATCAGCAATACTTAACCTCCCTTGTCAAAGCAGTAAAAACTAAAGGCATTAAATTAGTATCTAAAATCAAAGTATAGCTTTATCTATAAAATTTTGTGTTGTATCTGGACATAGGACAGCAAAGGTCATATAAAATATATTCAGAGACCAATGTCATTATGAATGTAAAAGGTTTTAAAGGTTTCATATATACATATATTTTTCCCTAACAACTTAAAACCCAATTTTTAAAAACTGGCTTACAATATCAGGCAGGTGTCCAAATGCTGAGTTTTAAATTCAGCATTATCTTAACTCTTTGTAAAGATAAGTTGTTATACAAACATTAAAAGTGCAATAAGCTAAAAACACAACAAAACAAAACACCCTTGGTTTAGTATAACTACAATTAATAAATAAAGCAAAGCGCTAAATGATCAAAGAACCCGGTCACCAGAACACAGCATCAAATAACAATGAACGAACATTACAGCATAAAGAAAGCAGCGAAAAATCTCAGCCAGGTTGTGGTCATGTGAATTTTTTTTAACACCATTGTTCCCACACTTCACAGGCCCTATCCTAGACAAAAATCCATCAATACCAACTTAATACCAAGAAATTCTGAACTGATAGTTTAGCAAAATGCAGTCTGGCTTAATGCCCAAGGTGGTTAAGAAAAATAAGTTCAGGAAAACATGCTACAAAGCTTGCGCTAACTTGGAAAAATAAACAACAAATATTATTGTGGCTACAGATCAAGAATTTGTTTTAAAAAAAAAGATTTGGCATTTAAAATGGAAACTTTCCAGTACATTCCAAAGGTATACTGAAAAGGCCAGTAATGAAACAATGATGACCAAGACAGCAGAAGCACCCACAACTGAGATCACTTTGTTCTATGAAATGAGAGCCCACAGGTTGACAGAAAAATATTCTAATTTCAAAAGTCAACTATACGACACCCTATTTGCCATTACTAATTCCATTAAGATTACTAGGATTTCAAAAGTGGCATTGTAAAAAATGGTACTTCCAGGATTCAACCCAAAAGCCCAAACCAAACAATACAAGAATATTACATGACATTTAAAGGAGCCTCAACAAATGTGTGATATTTCTCCTTTACCATTTATATTTTAGTTTTCTTTCTCAGCTCTTAAAAACTGTAGTTGGAATTTCTAAAGCTTCAATACCATGCACTTCTTATCTTCTCTCTCAATACAGCAAACACTAAACATAACACAACTTGTCAACAGTATCACTTAAAACACTGTTCAGACACAACTGAGGATCTGCTTCTTCGCTCCTCAAACTGGTGGTGCTATTTTGCTCAACAACTATTTGCTTATGGTCATATCTGGTCCTTGGACAACCTATTCACAGTGTAGTGGACTGTAGCTCTAAAGTCTACCTCATTTTTCAGAATCATCAGTGGTATTTTACCTCAATGTGTAAGAATATGGAAGAGGGCCTTCCAAGTTGAACTTCCTAATACTCACAGTTTGAAATGGTCTGGAATGGTTGATCACATTTTTCAGATCTAACTCAGCACACCTATACAGAGGTAGTAGATGCCTTTGGTGAATCACAAGGACTGCCCTAGCACAAGCTTCTCTCAATCTGCTCACCAAATCTAAATCAGCTCCCCCAATGAAAACAAGTTCAAGTTCTGTTTCATAATAAGAAAGTGTACAATCAAGTCTTACAATCAAATTATGAGTTATACCATCTAAATTCTGGAGCAAAGAGAAAAAGTCAAATTTAGGAGCTATGCTCATGGTTTAAAGCTTCTAAAAAACCACATAAAACAAGAACAATATCGTTAACATCTTGGGTCCAATGTGCTATAGCAATATTATCACAACTGTTTCATCAGTATAAGAGCTGAATCAATTTCTATGTTGAGAAAATATACATGCATACTACCATTTCTCTATCAAATACATATACATCTCATAGAAACACATCCTCATAGGAAACACTGATTTTACACTGTCTTTTTGAGAACAATTTTGCATTGAATTACAATAAAATTACAACTCGTTGTATATCTTAAATTAGAGATGTTTACACAGAGAATTGTAGTAATGTACAAGAGCACTTCAATAAGAACTGGATGAACAATGCTTAAAGCAAAAAGTTTTTATAACCAAGCTGTACGAACATTAGGGGGCTTAGGTCTTAGCAACAGGCCACTTGATGTGTCAAAAACTGGTCGCTCACTCTTACAACTGAGACCACTGGTAGCACTGGAGGTTCTAGAAGCTCCTCCTGAAAATATATGAAGAAAAAAAATAATTTTATTTAAACTAAATAGATACATCATCACCTGATAAACTTCCTCTCCTAATTTAAAGTCCAGAATAATTTTTTCTTCCCTATCTCACATGCATTTTTATTAGTCTAATATAATTCTCAAACAGGAATGCACTTCAGAATTCCCTGTAGAAATTAAACATGTATTAATAAACATGCCCAGACTCTACACTAGGGGATTCTGATTCAATAGATTTGGGATGGGAATTAAGGTTTTAAAAAGCTGCTCAAATGATTCAAGTGAAAAAAACAAAAAAAAACTTTGTGTAACCACTTATGAATTTATTCAACAAATAATTTACCACATTCAAGGCACAATGCTAAGTATGAACTACTGGAACAAGAACCTACCCTAGTCACTAATTATACCAAGGAAGTGATGCTTGAAGAATGAAATGAATGAATGGAATTACTAGTCATGTGAGTGTTTAAGACTCACATGAGCACTGGGGAGTTGGGACATTTTATGTGGGTCCAACGTTCTTCTAATATTGGCTTCTCTTTTTTATAGTTTAGAACGCATCCGTGAAATAACAGCACAGACTTCTGTACATGAGAATGTCCGGCCTTTCTGTGTGTCACATACCCTAGCGCACTACGTGGTCACTGCATGCTACATTCTCTGGGATATACCATGAGCTGGGTGTGTGCTGATCACAGATGAACCATCAGGAGGGATTATATCTGATGACTCTACAGACTAATTCCTGTTTTAGATATCCAGTGAGGAAGACAAAGTACATATAAGGGCTGGAAGATATTAACAATAGTTCTTAACTGGTTAGGGGGAACGTTTCAGCAGCTTTTAAACAGCGTTATCTACTCATTTCTTCCTTTAATAAATGTAATGAAATTAAGTCTTTCCATTATCGAAGACACTACTGATATTTTCAACTGTTTTTATAGGTTTCTTTCCTATGCTGCCATTACATGCTGTGAGTGAAGCCTGAAATTAAGTGAACTAACAAAAGACAAAACATTCCAGTGAAAAATAACAGTGCACTCCAGAAGTCAGCTATTTTAAACTCTATCCAATAACACGTTATATATATATATATATATATATTTTAAAGATTTTATTTATTTATTTGAGAGAGAGAGAATGAGAGAGAGAGAACACATGAGAGGGGATAGGGTCAGAGGACGAAGCAGACTCCCTGCCAAGCAGGGAGCCCAATGCGGGACTCGATCCAGGGACTCCAGGATCATGACCTGAGCCGAAGGCAGTCGCTTAACTGACTGAGCCACCCAGGCGCCCCGCACGTTATATTTTTTAAAAAGGATGAAATACACAAACATAAATACAAAATAATTCTGAATATGCTTACTTAATGGGCTATACTGGCCAAGAGTTGATCTCACTCGTCTTGAGGATGGTGATGAGCTGAGATAACCCATATTGCGATGATAGTCCATCAGTTGGTCAGAGCGTTTCATACCAACTGTTGGTTTCACAGCTTCAAGCCTTTTCAATAAAGCCTTCATTTAAAGACAATCAGTTTGAAAGTCAATGTTAGGTAAGTATCAATAAACAGTAAGTTATAGTAATAACTTAGCAAAATAACAGCAATAAGTTTTTAAAAAGGCAAATACTTTTAAAAAACTTTTAATTCCAGTATAGTTAACACAGTGTTATATTAGTTTCAGGTGTACAATACAGTGATTCACCAATTTTATACATTATTCATGTGCTCATCATGATAAATGTACTCTTAATCCCCATCCCCTATTTCATCCATCCCCCCAGCCCCCACTCTGGTAACCATCAGTTTGTTCTCTATAGTTAAGGGTCTGCTTTTTTGCTTGTCTCTCTTTTTGTCCTTTGTTTTGTTTCTTAAATTCCACGTATCAGTGAAATCATATGGTATTTGTCTTTCTCTGACTTATTTCGTTTAGCATTATACTCTCTAGATCCATCCATGTTGCAAATGGCAAGGTTTCATTCTTTTTAATGGCTGAATAATATTCCATTGTATATATACCACATCTTTTTTGTCCATTTATCTCTCAGTGGACACTTGGACCACTTCCATAGTCTGGCTATTGTAAATAATGCTGTGATAAACATAGGGGTACAGATATTCCTTCAAATTAGTGTTAAATAGGAAAATACTTGATAGATCCTTATATTACAGATTTTAAATCACTTTTGAGATACTATATGAAAAAAATATACTTTCAGAAAAATCTAAGGGTCCACCTCTCCTGTAAAACCACTATGATTTAAAAACCCTGATCACAGGCACATCTCTCTTTTACGTCAGCTTACAGTCTTAGGAAAGGTGCTATAAGCTGAAATTCCTAAACCACAGAACGGACATAATGGGACTAATATAATGCTAAAAGCCCAGTGTGTTCAACCCTAGAAATCACCATAAACCTATCTAAACTACTATAAATTCGTATATGATTACAGAGCCCTGGCTTTCAAGCTGTTTACTTTCCATTTGGGCCCCAACATAGGACACTGAGGAGAGGCCAAGTGCCCAGGGCTCTCAGGTCCCCCACTCCCACTATCGGCCCCTCCATGCTTTCCATGTCACCTGTTTTATATACTTTATATACTAAAGATTCCGCATCAAATTTAGTTTGGAAGAAAAAGCTTTTACTGGTAAGAAGTTTGAAAATCAACTACTCTTGAATGTAAAACTTTTTTTTTTTTAAGATTTTATTTATTTATTTGACGGAAAAAGACACAGCGAGAGGGGGAACACAGCAGGAGGAGTGGGAGAGGGAGAAGCAGGTTCCCCGCTGAGCAGGGAGCCCGAGGTGGGGCTTGATTCCAGGACCCTGAGATTATGACCTGAGCCGAATGCAGACGCTTAATGACTGAGCCACCCAGGCGCCCTAGAATGTAAAACTTTTAAAAGGATATATAAACCAACTAGCCAAGGCAACATAACATCCAGTAACATGGTATTTTAATATGATTCAGTAACAGAATCTAATGAGTAACATTCCAAATTTATTTTCTTTCCTCACATATGAAGGTGGAAAGTTTCTTTTGCTTGATTTTGACAGGCATTGTTGAGAAAGGAATATTTAAGCAGACCAAACGGATCAAGGAACTGATCTATGGTTGTTTTATTATCTCTTTATTGAGTTAAACTATGTCTGTAGCAAGGTGATCTTCATTTGAAAAGAGAATGTTGTTCAGCACTTGGATTCTCGTTAAAAAAACAGCCTCGTGAGTTCAGTCACAGGACAAGTTTTCTCACGCAATCTGTTTTTTCCTTCTGCCTCAACTGAGGTTTTTTTGTGGCAAAATATACATAAAATTTACCATTTTAACCATTTAAAAACATACAGTTCAGTGGCATTTGGTATACTCATGTCATAATGAACCATGGCCACCAATCATCTCCAAAACTTTTTCTCAACTTTGTGTTTGCTCTTACAGTCTCACCCCTGCCCTTCTATTCGATTCGGTGTTCTGAGTAATTCCAGAGAAGTGTAAGATGGTGGTAGAACAAGTCAAAATATTCCGGAGGACAGCTGTTTAGAGAAAGGAGAAGGAAGGTCTTAACAGAAATGAACTGAGCCTGGAGACAAATGGCAGAGGTACAGAGCACAGGAAGCAGTAAACTGACCAACAGAGAGCTCAGCCTGCCAGCTTTTGTGTGTGTGTGTGTGTGTGTGTGTGTGTGTGTGTGTGTGTGTGTGCATGAAATGGCCTTTCTCAGTTTTTAGTCTTCCAAGGCTAGAACAGACGTTAGCTCCCTCAGGAAGCCAGACCCAACTAGCGTTAGTGGTTTTCTTTGCTGAGCCGACAGTTATGATTTAAACACGGTTGCAGGGGTGCCTGGGTGGCTCAGACAGTTAAGTGCGACCCAGGGTCCTGGGATCGAGCCCCACGCTCAGGGAGCCTACTTCTCCCTCTCCCCTGCTTGTGTGCCCTCAAATAAATATAATCTTAAAAATAAAATAAAATAAACACGGTTCCATCTATAAAGTCCATGGTCTTGCCACATCAGAGCATGTTGTCCTTCTCTCGTTGCACAAAGAGAAGCTGTATAATTTAGGGGCAAAACCTCCTAAGATTATACCTTTTCTACCTACAATGTGTAATTGCTCTGAGCTCTGTAAGACACTGGAAGGAATATTAAGAAAAAAATATAAAATACTGCCCTGTAAAGTAATTTATAGTTTGGGAAGAGAACACTACTGCGAGACATTTACAACTAGCTAAGAAACCTCCTATGCACCACACTGTCAGTGCATTCTACTGGGCAGAGCCACACTGGCTGTGCTGAGTATCCTATTAACTACTCCCTGAGCTGTGAACGGTAGGATGGAGAGGACGGAAAACTTGCTATGTGCAGTTAAACTACTAATTTTGATTTTTTGCTGGTAGAAGCCTCATTATTTTTTAGATAAACTAATTTCCTAAATTTACTTGGCTAGATGTATGTTTTTTTTTTAATTTTAAGAAAACTGTAATGCGCATTCATCAGATGTAAAACATATAAAGTCATTAAGATCAAAATCAGTTTTGAAATAAGTTGACAATAAGGCAAAGAATAAACCCATTCTGTTGGCCTGATATGTCACTTACCAAGTTTATATGCAGAAACTTCGGGAAACTGCTATCCAAACACATGGAACATATCATATATGAGTTTGTATGTCTCATAATAATATAACGAGCTAAGCAAAACCTAAGGGATATCAAATAGAAATAGCTCTTGCTTATAGAGACTATCAAAATACGGAGTATTGGTTACAGTCTAAATCCTAAAATCAAAAGTAGATACATTTTAATCTAGTCAACTGTTTAGAACTTCTGGGTACAACTTAACAATGACAGTTTAAAATATTTTAACATTTGTATTAGTGACCAGAAATATAAGTTCCCTAGTCAGAAGGACCTGGATTCAAATCCTGGCTCTGCCACTGATTACAGACAACATGACTGGATATGGATATTAACAGTGAAATAACTTCCAAGAGTCAGTTGTAAGCAGTGAGATAATGCATATAGAATGTTCACAGCAATACCTGGCATATAGTACAGTTATTAAATATTAATGCTATTATTAACACTGTTTTGTGTATTTTCTAGTTGTTTGACATATAATAGTATTATCTTCCTAGCTAAGTTATAAATTATATGACACGACAATATTTTATATATATTTTTATATTCCTTCCGGTGTCTTACATAGCTCATAGCAGACATTAAACAAATTTATGTTTCATCAATTGAGAAATGGCAAGAATGGTTACTTAACCAATTTGTGGTTTATAAAATCTTAGAACTGCTACTCTAATCAGATTCTAACGAGTCCCAAAATAGTTTGTCCAAAGATTTCTTTTCTATTTAGGAAGTATCATTCTTTTTGGAAAGAAAACTAACCCAGCCTGAATCCTGTCCTCTTTGGAAATAGAAAGTTAAAAACAAATGAATATTATGTTAATGATTTCTGCAGCAGAGGAGAGGCGCTTTATTTTTCTGAAGTGATAAAGCAAAGACCCTAAAGGACATTAAAGGGTAACAAGCCTTCTATAGTCAGGGAAAACCAGAACGGTTCTTATTTTTCTACAACTGAAGTCAAACTTAGTTATCATTAGCTTTTTTCTTCTGTGAAAGGAGACACAGACAATAACCAAAGAAGGAAACCCAGACTGATGTCAGAGCAAAGGTACTGAGATTAATCAACACTCACACTTGAATCCTTACACTAGGGATGAGATTTACTATAAATCTTCATTTTTGTGACAACATATCACTCTCCCCTTAATTCACTTTTTTTTTTTTAAGATTTTATTTGAGATAGAGCGAGCTCCTGCGAGCATGCACATGAGCATGGGAACATAGGGGAGGGGCAGAGGGAGAGGGAGAAGTAGACTCCCCGCTGAGCAGGGAGCCCTACCTGGGGTTCCATCCCAGGACTCCAGGATCATGATCTGAGCCGAAGGCAGACACTTAACCAACTGAGCCACCCAGGCACCCCCTTAATTCATTTTCTATTTAAGAGGTCTAAAATTCCTCTTCTGGACTAGCAAAGAACAGAAGATGGAAGGAGGATTTTATTTTTCATTTAATGTTTTTAAGAGTGGTCTGAATTTTCTGAATTTATATATGTATTACTTTTACTTTAAAAATATTTTGGGGGCTCCATTTGAACTCTAGGCTCTAATCCTTACACATTCCTTCAGGAACCTTACTTCTTTCCCTGATCTTGCTTCAATTACTCCTCACCCCCTTCTTTCACAGCTCAGGAAATTGATATACATTTGAGATAATGAAATAATCTCATTTCTTTTGGACAGTAAAGAAATATAAAGTAAGTACCCTCACTCACATGACCCCCTTGCCTTCTGCTAAGATTATTCTGGGTGTTCTTTCATGAAAATAGGATTCATATTATATTTAAATGAAGATAAGGAGGTATGCTTTAACAAGAATATGTCAAAATTCATGAATTAAAAAATGAGTCCCCTTTTTGGAAATTAACAAGTTCTTATAGAGTCTTTATGTAGCAAGCACGCCCTCTATTGGATAAGATTACTTTTTCTTTTTTATTCCTTTTATTTATTTCCCTTGTGAATGAGAAGGAAAGGCAATTATTTGCCTCTATAAACATATAATGAAGACTGTGAACTTCACCAGAAAGATTAATAGTATGCTTTGAACTCTAAAGCACAGCATACTCAGTTTTATACAATATCTTTGCCTTTTTTTTTTTTTTAAATTTATTTGAGAGAGAGAGAGAGAGAGAGCACATGAGAGGGGGGAGGGTCAGAGGGAAAAGCAGACTCCCCACCGAGCAGGGAACCCGATGTGGGACTTGGTCCCGGTACTCCAGGATCATGACCTGAGCCGAAGGCAGTCGCTTAACCAACTGAGCCACCCAGGCGCCCCTGCCCTCCTTTTCTACCTACTCAACACAGAATGATTTGTTTTGAATGGTCAGTCTAAATAGCCTCTGGATGGCTAACAAGCTCAAGAGAACTGGAACAGAACTGCTTTAGCCACTGTGTCTGTCAGCCATCTGCATTGGTCTCTATCACTAGAGATGGAGTAAATGAAGGAACACAAATCATAAAAATGTAAAGGAATGGACCCTGCTTGTGCAGCACATTTGACACATAACTACAAAAGTGCTTGTGTGTGTAGATATGTGTATGCATGCATGTGTGTTTGATTATGAACAGGCTAGCAAACAATAAAAAGTTTATCAGCTCATACAGAGGAACTGTTAGAGCTAATGTGGACCTAAATAAGGATTTGGTAGGTAGCTGATTATAAAATAAATAAAATCAAGAGTTTATAAAAGCAAGCGGTTAGAAAATGTAATAAAAAAATCTCATGCACAATAGCACAGAAATATATAGTTTTGAAGAAAACCACACAACTTTGCTAAGGTAGAATATTAAGAAGGGTTGAATTAAAAAAAAGAAGGCGGCTTGAATAAATGCAAAGACATACTATGGGAGGGTAGTATTTTAAGAGTGCCAAACACTCCAGTTAAAATATAAATTTAACACAATTCCAATGGAAATTTCTAACAGATTTTTAAAAAAGAAAAATTAATCAGTCATTATGAAGAATTGTAGGAACAGCCAAGAAAAGTTTTATTTTGTTTAGAGACTGAAGAGTTAAACATAAATGTGAAGATGAGTTCTCCTCGTAATAACAAATAATATTTTATAATAAAATCTTTATTTTGCTGTTCAGCTTTAAGTTACTTTTTTTCACTTCCGCATGAATTAGTTTTTCATTTAGAGCTGCAATGTCCGAGGTCACTAGCCACATGTGGCTACACAGCATTGAAATATGGCCAGTCCAAATTGAGATGAGCTCTAAATGTAAAATCTACAACAGAGTTCAAAGATTTGGTACCCAAAAAAGTAAAGTATCTCATCATTAATTTTTTTCACTGGTTCCACATTATAACATTTTGAATTTATTCAGTACATAAAATAGTTTACCAGAATTTCACCTGTTTTTTTGACCTTCTTAATGTGACTACTCGAAAATTTTAAATTACACATGTGGCTCACATTATATTTCTACTGTTCTCAAATACATCAAATAAGATCTATCAAATGGGACAAAAATATTGCTCACATATACAAACTACTAAGTATGCAAAGTAAAAAGAACAAAACAGTGGTAATTCTCCAGTTTATGAAAACAGCTGAAATGTACAACTGATTTAAGGGATGATGGAATCCATAAACAGAAGCTAACAGGTTTCATCCTAGTCATACACAGAGTAGCCATTATATATTAATGGTTTCAACTGTTCAAAAGTAAACCCAGGTTCCTCAAAAAGATAAAACACAGAATTACCATATGATCCGGCTACTCCACTCTTAGATATACACCCAAAGGAACTGAAAGGAGGCACTTGAACAGATACTTATATGTCAGTGTTCACTCCAAAATTATTCACAAATAGCCAAAAGGTGGAAATCACCCAAGTGTCCATCAACAGATGAATGGATATTCAAAATGTGGTGCATACATATAACGGAGTATTATTCAGCCAGAAAAAGGAAAGCAGCTCTGATATAGGCTACAACATGAATGAACCTTGAAAACACTATGCTATGTGAAATAAGCCTGACATAAAACAATGGAATATTGTATTATTCCATTTATACGAAATCTAGAATAGGCAACTTCATAGACACAGAAAGCAGATTAGCAGAAAGCAGATTACTTGAGGGGAAGGGGGAAGAGAGAGTTATGAAGAGATACAGGGTTTCTATATGGGTGATGAAAAAAGTTTGGGAAATACTGATGGTGCCACTGAAATGACCACTTAAATCAGTTAAAATAGCAAATTTTACATTATATATGTTTTACTATAACTTAACAAAATTAATAACCCATTGAATTCTATGCCTTAAATGGTTATGGTATGTGTATTATCTCAAAAAGCTGTTAAAAAAAAAGTAACCCCCAAACTGGTAACCCGCATACACTCCTGCTACCTGTCTGACCTCAAGCAAGTGCCTACAACCCGTGCTGCCTCCTTTTCTCTTCCATCACAACACTATGTCATTAGGCTGCTATGAGGATTAAATGACCTAAAATTTGTAAACTAGTATGCACTATGTAATTGCTTGTTAAATAAAACAGGCTCCAGAGTCATGTGGGAGAGTAAAAACAGACAAAAAAGGTAAACCCAAATGTTCATGACATCATTTCAAATTTTCAAAACTCATGAATGAATCTTGGAAAACTGCTACAGTCATGTGCAGAAAGCTATCCTGTAGCTCATTACCCACCAACCTCGTTTCAACTTACTTTGCTGTTCCCTACTCGTTGCCACATGCAGGGTAAGCCAGACTTCACTGTTTTCTGTAAATACATCTCCCAGCTCCCCAACTCTTGAAATTAGTGATGGCAATAAAAATTTTTTACAAGAGTTGGTACAAGTTTGGGTAAGCATATGGTTAAATAGGAGTTTTTTACTTTTTACTTTGCATACTGGTGATGAAATATAATGAGGATGAATTCTGAAAACTGTTTCAGTCATTTTAAAAATAGCTTTATCAATTATTTTAGCTCCGAATGTACGTGCTCATTAGGGTCTAATTTTAGTTTAAGACAATACCTGTGTTTAAAATCTTGGCTCAGCCCTTTACTCAGGAGCTCTGTGTCCCTGGGCTAGTTATCTTGTCCCCTTTGGTCTCAGTTATTCTATCAGTAAAATGGGGATGAGAACAATACTCACCAGAAAGAATTATTGCAGGATTCAATAAGCTAGTATTTGGAGACACTTAGAACAATGAGTTTAGTTTAGAGCTCAGTAAACATCAGCAATTATGATGAATGCAATTTTATGAAGAAAATGATACGCTACGAAGAGTAGTCTTTAATGTGAAAATTTTCAACAGTCCCCATATATATTCCTTAGAACACCGAAGTGTTAACTTTGTGATTTTTAATAATCAGTGTCTTTCATACATTCAAGTAGCAGCCCAATCCAGTGAAACAGATTTGGCTAGTGACTGAATACTTCACAGAAGATACGTGTATCTGACCCATGGAATACCATTTCCCATACTACTGTCTGACTTAACATACCTAGCCAAACAAGAGAGCTTTCAGTATTTTCATCTAATGTTCCCTTATAAGATAGTCTGATGAAAAAAAAAAAAAAGGCACATTGTACCTTCCAGCTCATTATGTATTTCATACCATACATATCTATACTTACTTTTACATAATTAAGTTCGAAAATGTGGCTGTATCTGGTTTCCTATAAGCTGGCCTTACAAATCATTACAATTCATTTTCTTTGATGACTAAAAAATTTTACTTACCAAATTTTCTCTTTCAATCCTTTGTTGTTCCCTCTGTCTGTTGAGGGCACTATGATATAACTTAGGGGGATGAACAATCGATCTTCTAGGAATCGTACTTTTGTTTCCTGATTTTTCAGCCTGTCTTGACAGTTCTTTCAAAAGCCTCTGATTTTCCCTATCAATCTGTCTCACTTCCTCTCTTGTGAAAGAGTAGTTTTTCCTTGGTGCTACCGAAGGCTGATCAAAGTGATGTTTTTGTGGTCCTTTTTTATCTAACTGCAGAAATGCTAAAGAAGTGAACAAGAAAAGGAAAAATGACTAAACAAGGAGCACGGCAACATGGTGGTGCATAGTGATGCTTAACTCTTAAAAATGGAAACTATATTAATTCATGAAAAGGCATGTATGAAATAGTGTTAATGACATCCAGACTACAATTATGTAGAAAGAAATTCAGAGGCAGCTTAGAATTTTACTTTCTATTGGATTCTTTGGGAATAAAAGCTATACACTGAACTGTGAAAATATTTTAATAAGAAATGTAAATGGTATGAGTTCTAAGACAGGTATATTTTATGGAAAATGCCCTTGTCATGTCCATTTTATGTTTCCGTAAGGCAGCTTCATAGTTGGGAAGGTTAGAAACCTCTGGTTGAGTGCATCAACACACAAGACTTCAACTTAGACAGTTTTTGTTAATTGGAGGGCATACTTAAAATATAAAATGTTCTCAGCAATGACTGATGGAAACAACGGTTAAAAACTGGCAAAAACAAATCCAGAATATTCTAAACCTTTCAACTTAATCTGAAAATACTTTATGGTCTTAATATTAACATTAAACAAATATTTCTACAGTAAAAGTCAAACATTTTATTCCTAAGTAAACATAAGCCAAAATGAATACATCATATAAAAATTTAAAAAAATATTTTGCATACTACTTTTATCAAATGAAATTTTATTAACATGCTTAATTTTTAAATTTCCATAACAATTTTCAGTAAGTCACAATTACTAAATGTTTGTTAAAAGTTTTTAAAAATATTAAGCTTGCTGAATGCTTCAGCTTAACTCTGTACTAAAAATGAGTATATTATATCAGATTAACTGGAACATTTGTTTACAATATTTTTTTAAAGTAACTATTATTTGTTTTTACTTGAGTACCTTTAATTCTTTTACTTGCTCAGCATTTTACACTGTTAAAAGCAGAGGGCTGTAAGGGGAAGAGACATTTTTAACCCCAATTTTAAAATGTGACTTGTGCAGAAAAGTCAGATCATTTGAACAGGTCAAAAGAACTGGAAGTCTACCTCCCTATGTTTAAACCAAAGACTATCAAAGATTACAGAAACTTAAAAAAAAAAAAGATAAAAACAGTGGCTTTCTGATAGGAAAAATGAGAGAATTAATGGTTGATAATTTCTTGAAAATCATACCAAGTTAATGGCAAAACCTGAAGAACACATTTAGAAAGATACAGGTATGCTGTACATAATTCAATTATCTTGCTTCCGAGAAATGCACATTTTGTAGACTTTAATAAGGTTTCTAGATTAATGTAGCCGCATATGAAAGCCTTTAAAATTGAATTTTAAAGAGAATTAAAAGTTATTTTCCTAATGGCATTTAAAAAAAGTGTTTAGGGGCACCTGGGTGGCTCAGTGGGTTAAGAGTCTGCCTTCAGCTCAGGTCATGATCTCAGGGTCCTGGGATTGAGCCCCATGTTGGGCTCCCTGCTCTGCAGGGAGCCTGCTTCTCCCTCTCCTCCCCGCTCGTTCTCTCTTTTGCTATCTCTGTCACTGTCTCTCTCTCTCTCTCTCAAATAAATAAAATCTAAAAAATAAATAAAAAACAGAGTTTTTAGAAGTAAAATAAGGCAATAGCAAAAATATAAATAAAGGAAGTTCAATCTAATTCATTAAAAAAAATAGCACTCTAACTTTCCATGATGGAAAAAGTATATACGGAATACTACTTATATTTAGTAGTATATACTGATATCAGATATCACTATTACATTTTTCTAAAGTGGTTATATGCTTTAGTATGAGGCAACCTCAAATACTTGGTCCATTATTTTTTCAATTGAGATCTAAAAAAATTTTTTAACGTGAATAAACTTTCAAGAATACAAACATATTTATATAAACACGTACATATATATTTAAACTCACATATTTAAGAAACATTGTTTTTTCCTAATTTTCTTTAATGAAACAATTTTGTCCAACTCTTTATAGTATTTCAATATCATGCCCATCATCACTAGATCCACTTACTGAGTCAGTCATCTAACACAAATCACTCACTAGAAGCATCAGCTTTACTTTCACCTAGGCTGACACACAGCATTTAAAAAATTTACGTTATGCTATCATTGGAAATTTTTTTCCAAACTATATTAAGTCCTTATTCATATATTAGTTCTTAAAAAAAAAAAAATCCATCCTGTAGGCATATTCATGATCCCTATAAAAAACAACAAACCAATGGTATAAATTATTTTTTAAAGGTTTAAAGAAAAAAATCCAACACTTGTAGTTAAGAGGTCACAATTCAAGGAATAATCAAATTTACTAAATTTCTTTGTCTTCTTTATGAACAACTTGTCAGATGAGAAATTCTGGGACATTCTTCCTGTCCCCTTCCTTTGAATCTGGGCAGGCTTGTGACTGTGCGGACCAAAATGATACAGCCCAAAGTGTGACTTTCAAGGGTAGGCAAAGGAGGAGATGCAGTCCCCCACCACCCTCCCACCTTGTTTGCTGGAATACTTGTGCTTGGGGTCCTGAGTCACCCTCTTTGTCTGACTAGCCTGAGGCTGCCATGTTGTGAGGAAATCAAACCACATAAAGGGCCATGTGTAGGCATTATGATCCTAGTTTTCTGAGTCATCCTAGGTTGCTGCCTTACACATCTAAGTTTTGTGTTTTGTTATCAGAGCAATAGTAACTAATACAAAATCTGGTACCAGGCATTAGGGTACTACTGTAACAAAAACCTAAAATACATGGTACTAGCTTTGAGACTGGTGGCAGTAGGGAGCTGGAAGGGTCTGGAGGAGATGGTCAATGTAGAGGATGAAGTGGCAGAATTTTAGCAAAACTGTTGGCTGTGGTAACAAGGAAAATGGGGAAAATACCTGCCACTGGTGGATTTGGCTAAGTAGATTCCCATGAAGGATGCTGGAAGGATCAATGGTTTATTTTATCCAAAATAATGAAAGAGAGAGAGAAGCTAAAAAAAAAGGGAACTGATCAATTTTTAGTCAAAATATAGAGAGAATACAAAAGAACTAGGACTTAGGTGGCTCAAAAATTTATCTACTACTCCTTCCTAATCTCTCCTGGCAGAAGACTGTCCAAATACTCAAAGAGCTATGACTGAGGAACCATGAGTGAGGAGGTTTAGCTGCACTTGGACCAGATTTAGACTCTGGAAGGGCGAGGTGGGGCATGGTGGGGGAGTGGGATCTTTGGAAAGGGGGAATGTGTTTGTGCATCTGAAGGAAATGTAAATCAATGTGTGGCCACAGGCTGAAGAGGTTTTGAAACCTGTCCATAAACTTGACAGTCCTCCCATTAGGATGGAGGGTGTGTGTGTCCCTCCCTCTTAAATCTGGTAAGTAGTTTATAACTGTTTAATAGAATATGGGAGAAATGATGCTATGTGACTGGCATGGTCACATTCTGAGGCTAGGTCATAAAAGGTGATGAGGTTTTTGCCTTGTTTCCTTGAATACTGTACTTGGAGCCCTGAGTCACTATGTTAAGAAATCCAGCTGTATTGAGGCTGCCATATGTGAAGCCAGGACACATGGAGAACCGCATGTGGGCCCTCTGCTCAGCAGTTCTGGTCTTTTAAGTCTCGCAATCCCAGACACCTGACATGTCAATAAACCAGCACTTAGAGGACTCCAGTCCCTACTGTCAAGTCACCCCCGCTTCTGAGTCTCTCCACACCCCAAGTGTTGGGGTGATTTGTTTTGTAGTAATAGTAACTGGCATTTTATCACTTAAAAAAAAATACTGTGTAACAGACAAAATACCTGTGGACCATGCTCAGCCCATACACAGGCAGCTAATTTTGGTGTGTATGATATAATTATCAGTCTTCCACAGTGATTATGGCTTTGCCCATTTCATGATCTAGTTCTGTTTTGCTTTTGATCACACATTTCAAATCAATGGCTGGTCAATAATTTTGGTAGATTTGGTCAGCTTATTAATGTAAAACACTTCTTTGTCCCTTTCGTGCTTTTCCCATCTTGAATTCCATTTTGTAAACTATTAGGATTGATACTTCCATTTTTTCCTCTTTATTTTCATTCCCCTAGTATAGGAGTATAATAGTATAATTTAAAATGTCTTTATAGTTTGGATTTAAATTCTTAAAGATGCTCTGATGGTATCTTCTGGTAAGTTAAAACCATCTACTTACACTGTTTGATCTCTTTCTACAATCTTCCTTTTTTAAAATGCTTTTTTGTGGGAGCCCTTGGTGGCTCAGTTGTTAAGCGTCTGCCTTCGGCTCAGGTCATGATCCCAGGATCCTGGGATAGAGCCGCATCGGGCTCCCTGCTCCGCGGGAAGCCTGCTTCTCCCTCTCCCACTCCCCCTGTTCCCTCTCTCGCTGTTGTCTCTGTCAAATAAATAAATAAAATCTTAGAAAAAATAAAAATAAAATGCTTTTTTATTTTTTCCCACTTTTACCCCTTTAGGAAGACCTTGCTAATTTTTTTTTCTCTAATACACTGCAAATGATATATTCTAATTCTGTCCTCCTAGATGTTCTTAAATTTCTCGATATCAGGACCCTCCAAAGAATGTTTATGTGAGTCACATTTATCAATATTTACCATGTTAGAAATAAAAAAAAAAAAACTAAAGATATTAATTCATCTGAAAATAATAAACCAATATTAGGTTAACATCATTCTTTTATAAAAAAACAAAAAGAAGTTAGTGAGGAGAGTGGCAGAGTTTAACAATTTTGCAAATATTTTAATGCCTGGCTGAATAGAAGACAGATGGATGCTCATATCTGCTTCTGCATTCACTACAGCATGCTGTCATTGTAGTATAGCCCCTGGAAAATCCACTATGCACGTGTGACAGGTGAACGTAAAAGGCAAATCATGCCTTAGTTTTATCAGTGAAAATAGTGTTGTCGTTGCAGCTCTTCTCTAAAAATCACTGAGCTCTGTTTCAAGTTTACGTTCTTCATCTGTGAGTCTGGTGCCTCCCTGTTGATTTTAGCTTTTCTCAAAAGCTGATTAACACTTGGTAGTGAGTTGAGGAGATCTGACACTTCCTACTCCCCTATCTGAATCCTGTCTGCTGCAGCCTGCCAGTAAAGGGCTAAGACGTGCCACAAGGGAGGATGGGGTAGGAGTCAATCCCAGGACAGGCAGCTTCTTCCTTACGGAGTAAAACAAGGTCCATACCTTCCCCCTTGAGTAAGGCACTTTGCTACATTCCCTCCTGTTTTGGTGTCAGTTTAGCAGTAAGTTTAACCACTTTCTTTACTCATCAATGTTTCCTCAATCCCATTTCTTTCTCTTATATTAGTTTTTCTTCTCAGAGTACATCTCTAATGATGTATCTAAGTATTTCATACAGAATCTAGGTAGTCAAATTTGAGGTGGTGCATTTCTAAAATTTACTGTCTATTTTGCCCTCAAGTTTCTTCCTAAACTGACCTAATTTTACCTATACAAAGAATGAAACATATCTTCAAATCTAGTCATGTCAATTTATTCACTATTCTCCAAATATCAGACTCATGCCATAACCCAATATATGAACTTCTGTTTACTCCACTACTCCATTTTTATAACATCCGCTCTGCCTGCCTATTCAATGCTTTATAGCTCAAGGCCAAAGAACCAATTACAACCACACCTTTTCAACATTTATATAGCAAAAGCAGGCTTGGGGTGGGAGTAGGAAGTCCCCCAAATCAGCCATGTTATTGAGCTCTTTAAAAGAGGCTGAAATATTTAGAAATTCTACTAAATTTTCAAGATCTACTTTAAAGTCAGATATCAGATAAATAAAGTCAAATATCTAATAATGCTGGCCTACACCAATCTTCCCTTCTAACAGTTCTCACAGAACCCCATAGCCCAGAATTTAGAACAAACCTTAGCAACCTGTATCAACTGCCTCATTCTACAAATGAAGAAATTGGGGCACAGAATAGTTATTGCTTGTCTATGGTCACATGGATAACACTCAGAAGCCAAAAGTCTTCTGATTCCACTTCTAGAATTTTCTTCACCTCACTATGTAAGTAACCAAGTTCAATACTGTTTCCTATTCTCTGGCCTATAATAGGGATACTTGATTTTACATTCTTTGATTAACCTTTGTTTCACAGGCTTAATATTTTATAGTTCAAATTCACAAACTTGTTAAGACGTTATTTATTTTTTTTAAGATTTTATTTATTTATTTGACAGAGAGAGACACAGCGCGAGAGGGAACACAAGCAGGGGGAGTGGGAGAGGGAGAAGGCCTCCCGCGGAGCAGGGAGCCCGATGCGGGGCTTGATCCCAGGACCCTGGGACCATGACCTGAGCCCAAGGCAGATGCTTAAGGACTGAGCCACCCAGATGCCTCAGTTAAGATGTTATTTTAAACTGTTGGCTGTACAGGCATCCCCCACTATCTGGGCCCAATACTTCAATAACTAAATTTTTTCTTCAAAACAATAAAACTATTTCAATGTATCTTTTCAGTTAAACTAGTGACAATGTTTAAAACTGAGAGGGTGCTGTGTTCCGACTTCAGCTGTTCTCTGATAGGATCACATCTTCTGCTCATAATCTGTGAGATGGGCTATGCATTATCACTCTTGTCTTCTTCACGTTAAGTGGAAAAGGTTGTGAGGACATTAGCTGAGCCAGAGGCCTAGAACAGCCCATAGAAAAGAAGTTGAAAGTGATAAAGCGTCTTGAAAAATGAGTGCAGAAAAGGAATAGCTTGGCCATGCATTCATCTCCCTCTCACCAGGTCCAACAATTTAGTTTTATGAGGAAAACAAAGAAAACTTATGAAAATATTCTTGGATCTGAAAAACAGTGGGTCAATCGAGCATGAATAACAATTTTGAAAAACTAAAGTAATACAAAGAAATGCTTTATGCTATAGACTGATAGCTATAATTAGTGTTTAAAATCTTTTACTGTTATAAAGAAACCTTTGTGGATTATTAAGGACTCCAGTAACAGATGTACCAAGTGGCAAAATGCCACCTTTGTTCCTGTGCCTTTAAAAGCTCTGAGCAGTACTTAAATCAGGTCACTCAGATCAGGGCTCCCTACCATGCAGCAGTATGAATAAATTTTCCTTCTACATTTAGCTCAGTTTCTGTGTTGAACAATGTTTCAGTGCTTCATTTACACTTGGAGAAACTGTTCAGGGATTTTGGGTGGGAAAAATACTTAGGCTTTCCATATCCAACAAAGTTTCAAAAATGAATTAGGAATAGTGAGGGATACTTGATGCTTAAACCAGAGTCACCCAGTGCCCCTGTATGCAATGCATATTAAAGTTTGAGAAACTCTGGCCTAGTGGATAAAGTTGGTTGCCAATTAACATACACTTCTACTTTCCTCCTTCTTAATTCTTAACAAATCTCCCCACCCCCACTCCCTTTTAAAATTTATTTATTTATTTATTTATTCATGAAAGTCAGAGAGAGAGAGAGAGGCAGAGGCAGAGGGAGAGAAGCAGGCTCCCCGCCTAGCAGGGATCCCGATGCGGGACTCGATCCCAGGACCCTGGGATCATGACCTGAGCCGAAGGCAGACGCTTAACCGTCTGAGCCACCCAGGCGCCCCCCCCACTCCCTTTTAAAGACCCCTACCTATATCCCTTTCCCTGAAGCCCTGTCCCTAAGGGGAAGCTGACCACCCTTCTCCTGATTCCCACTCCTAACTTCAGGGTGAGTCTGGCCCATAATAATCCTATTCCTCTTGCCAATGACTGTCTTACAAATAGGAGTATAACCCAATTCTGGGCAATGAGACATAAGCGAGTCAGTTGAAAGTGCTTCTTTAAAGCTTCCTCCATTCTGAGAGAGCCAGAGGAAGAGATAGTTCCCTTTCTCTGGACATTCTCATGTCTGGATATAAATTACTAAAAATTGCTGCAGACATCTCCCACTAGCCTAAGAATGAAGCAAACACTACAGCTGGGGAACAAGTGGTAGAACCTGGGTCTCTGAGGACATTTTTGAGCCAATGAATTGGTCAACTCTCAAGCCTAGTCTATCTATGGAATTCTTGTTAGGTGAGAAACATTGTTTCATTAGGAATTTCTGTTTCCTGCATCCAAAATGATCCTGATACAAAGAGATGATCATTGATAGTCCTGAACAAAAAGCTCAGATATCACAAATTATTTTCCATTAGATGGCTTTTTAAAATCTGACAATTCCAAAAGAGTGAAGTGTTTTCTTCCTAAAAGAAGCTTTTTATTGGATGTGTCCCCTCTCTCTCACCCTCTCATTCCTAGGATAGAGTGGTCCTTATAATCTGTGGAATCAAGGGGTGCCTGAGTAGCTCAGTTGGTTAAGCGGCTGCCTGCAGCTGAGGTCATGATCCCAGGGTTCTGGGATTGAGCCCCACGTCAAGCTTCCCTGCTCAGTGGGGAGCCTGCTTCTCCCTCTCCCTCTGACCCTCCCCCCCTTGTGCTTTCTCTCTCTCAAATAAATAAATAAATAAAATCTTTAAAAAAGAATAATAGTTTGTGGAATCAAAAAGTATTATAAAAATAAGAATTGGAACAGTGGGCCCTTAAAATGCAAATTATAATTTAGTCAAATAGTATTAAAAAAACACAATAAAACCTGTAAGTCATATTATACATTTTTCACTAATTTTCTGTAACATTATTTTTTTTCAATACCCATTTGTACTTTTTTCAACCTAATTGTAAAGAAAAAAATTTTTTTTAGATTTTAATTTATTTGAGAGAGAGGGAGAGCACACATGTGGGGGTGGGGGGTAGAAATAGAGAAAAGGACAAGCAGACTCCACACTGAAGGCTCAATCTCACAACCTTGAGATGGTGACCTGAGCCGAAATCAAGAGTCTGATGCTTAATCAACTGAGCCACACAGGCGCCCCTAAAGACAGTTTTGAGATACTTTATATGCCAAATGTTAGGCTGCTACTTTTAAACACATATAAATCACATTAGAAATTAAGAACAACGCAGCACTAGAAATAACACAGAAGAAAAAAAGCAAATATATTAGATGCACATTATTAATACAAAGCATTAGTGACCAGTCTACATTATCTCATCAGATAAATTTTTATGGTTTAATTTCAAACACCTTCCAATTTTTGTATTACAAATACTATTTTTAAAAACAATTCTGTTGGGGTGCCTGGCTGGCTCAGTTGGTAGATGATGTGACTTGATCTCAGAGTTGTGAGTTCAAGTTCCACACTGGGTGTAGAGATTACTTAAAAAATAAAATCTTTAATTAATAAATAAATAAATAAATAAGTAAAACAATTCTGTCAACTCTGAGGAGAACAATTGACAGTATTTTTTGGTGATGATACAATCTGAGTGTTTTAGTAAAAATTAGAATTTTTGGTAAACTTGAGTTTGAAAGCTTCTCAAAAGCCTTCTGATGAGATAGGTAGTGATATTAACAACTATAATTTCTATATAGTGTATTCTGAAATATGTCATTTGTAAACTCAATGAACCAATAATTTCCAAATAACCTACACATCCTGTTACAAAACCATGAAAGGGGAAAAGACACATTCAAAATTAAGATCAATGTTATAAAATAATACACTACGAATTAATTAGTCTCAAATTTCACATTGTAACTAACATTTAAGAAACCAATACCTGTGGAATCTTGGTATCAAAGAATATCTAAAATTAACTGAAAAGGGCATTAAAATACTCCTCCATTTTCTAAAGATCTGTGTGAGGCCAGTTTTTCTTCACATACTTCAACCAAAATATCAACAGCTGTATACAGAAGACGCTATGAGACTCCAGCTATCTTCTATTGCCAGGCATTAGAGATTTGCTAATCTCATTTTTTTTTTAAGATAGTTATGTTTTATAAAACCTACTTATTACCATTATTGGTTTATTACCATTATTCTCAGATGAATTAGTATTGCTTAGATTTCTAATATAATTTCTAATATGATAAATATTTATAAATATAACCCACATAAACAAAAGGCTCTCTGGGGTCCTCAATAATTTTTAAGAGTGTAAATGTTTCTGGTCCAAGGGCCAAAAAGTTTGAAAATCATTGTGCTAGAGCACTGGGGTTGGTCCTGGAAATCTGGAAGAGTTGAAGATAGACGAAGTCCTCAACGTGATCACTCATCAACCTCATGAATCATACAATTGATCTTACAGATTAGAAAGTAGCTCTAAAATTTTTTTTAAAAAGTGAGAATTTTTACAGTGGATGGCTTGACAAAGAATTAGAGATTTTCCCTAAAAAAGAATATTAATCAAATATATTAGCAATTATAATTTTGATGGTGGCACAGATGTATTCTATGTCTTTCAGATGCCAATCTAAGAAGAGGTAATTGTTAAAAAATCAAATGTCAGTGAAACATACAAAATACACTTCCTAACCATCGTAGCTGTGCAACAACAGAAGTTTCCTTGGTTCCTTCAATGACAAATACTGCCTATTTTGTGCCAACAGCTGCTAGATTTGGAGATTCTAGCAATGACTAAGACCCTGCCCTTATGTGGCTTACCCTCCAGTGAGAGAAATAAGCAAGCAAACTACACTAATTCCAGGGTCTGATAAGTATCCTGATGGAAGGAAACCAGGCTTTTGCGACAGCCAAGGGGAGGGATGTGAAGCTACGAAAGACAGAACATCCAGAAAAAAGTATCTCTGAGGAGGAGATATATAAACCAAGACTTGAGAAACAGACAGAAGGTGTCTATGCAAAGAAAAAGGGCAACAGTAAGTGGAAATACCCCATAAATACAAACTATCTGAGAATAGTAAGAAAGCACTGTGACTGAAGCAAGGTAATGAAAGATTTTTTTTTTTTAAAGGAGATGCAAGCAATAACCACACTATGTAGAGTAATGGTTTTCATCAACTTTAACAGCCTATTAGACTAACTGCATCAAAATTTCTGTGGAGCCTACGCATCAGTATTTGTTTTGTGTTTAATAATTTAATAGTCTTCCAGGTGATACTAATATACTGCCTGGGATGAGAATCACTGACATTGACAATCACTACAATAAGGAATTGGATTTTATTCTTTTTTTTTTAAAGATTTTATTTATTTGATAGAGTGAGAGAGCACAAGCAGGGGGAACAGTAGAGGGAGAGGGAGAAGCAGGTTCCCCGCCAAGCAGGGAGTCCGATGTGGGGCTCGATCCCAGGACCCTGGGATCATGACCTGAGCCGAAGGCAGACGGTTAACCATCTGAGCCACCCAGGCGCCCCATGGATTTTATTCTTAACGTAAGAGTGAGTCCGCTGAAGAATTAAGAAGGAAACTAGTAAGACTAGTTTGTTTGTTTGTTTGTTTTTTAAAGATTTTATTTATTTATTCATGAGAGACAGAGAGAGAGGCAGAGGGAGAAGCAGGCTCCCCGCGGAGCAGGGAGCCTGATGCGGGACTCGATCCCAGAACCCTGGGATCATGACCTGAGCCGAAGGCAGACGCTTAACCGACTGAGCCACCCAGGCGTCCCAAGACTAGTTTTATTTTTAAAAGATCACTCTGGTTGTTAGCGGAAGAAGCAAAGGGGCAAGAACAAAAAAACTCAATACTGAAAGTTTTAAGAGATTGAGTGGAGGGAGTGGAGGCGTAACAACTAGATGGTGATGGTCAAATTCCAAAAGCCTGATTTTTCAACACACTAAACAGTCAATAGGTACAATCAGAGCAGAGAGAAAAGAAAACCTACAAAAAAGGGGGCAAGCGTAAACTCCTCCAAAATACTTTACCCTTCTGACTGTGAGAATCATTTGACTACATAAGGGATTTGTTTATACTCTTCTTACATTACCACCATATATAAATTATGTACCTAAAGATTTGTTCTTTCAACAGCATTTCAGACAAAGACAAAGAATACTATTTACAATTTAAAAATGTTATCTTCAAATGACCTAAAATCTAAACTGCAAACCTATTACAGTTACATTTACTAGTGTAAAGGTAAAGTTTCAAGTTGTTTTTACTTCACGTGGAAAAAATAGTTTCTTTCACACTAAATAATAATAAATTGATATGTTCAAAAAATAATAAATTGATATGGAAATACAGCAATAAAAATGTTTACTAATTAAAAAATATTTATAGCTTACAAAAAGATATACCATGCTCATGGATTAGAAGATTAATATTCTTAAAATGTCATACTACCCAAAACAATCTACAGATTCAGTGCAATCCCCATCAAAATACCAATCGCATTTTTCACAGAGCTAGAACAAAGCATCCTAAAATTTGTATGGAACCACAAAAGACCCCAAATAGCCAAACCAATATTAAGAAAGGATTAAAAAAACATGGTATTACACTTCTTGATTTCAAACTATACTACAAAGCTATAGTAATCAAAACAGTATGGACTGGCACTAAAACAGACACACAGAACAATGGAATAGAACAGAGAGCCCAGAAATAAGCACACACGTATCCAGTCAATCTAGGACAAAGAAGACAAGATTATACAATGAGGAAAAGACAGTCTCTTCAATAAATGTGTTAGAAAAACTGGAGAGCTATATGCAAAAGAATGAAACTGGACCATCTTACACCATATACAAAAATAAACTCAAAATGGATTAAAGATTTGAATGTAAGACCTGAAACCATAAACTCCTAGAAGAAAACATAGGCAGTAAGTTCTCTGACATCAGTCTTTGTAATTTTTTTTTGGACTAGTCTCCTCAGGTAAGAGCAATAAAAGCTAAAATAAATATGATTACATCAAACTAAGAAGCTTTTGCACAGTGAAGAAAACCGCCAACAAAATGAAAAGGCAATCTACTGAATGGGAGAAGACATTTGAATCATACATCTGATAAGGGGTTAATACCCAAAATATATAAAGAACTTACACTCTCAAAAACTACCAAAAATAACCTGATTAAAAAATGGGCAGAGGACCTGAGCAGACCATAATGAAATATTGCCTCATACCTGTCAGAATGGCTAAAATAAAAAAGACAAGAAATAACAAGTGTTGGTGAGGATGTGGAGAAAAAGAATCCCTCATGCACTGTTGGTGGGGATGAAAACTGGTGTAGAAGACAGTAAGGGAGGTTCCTAAAAAAAAATTAAAAATAGAAATAGCATATGATCCAGTAATTCCACTACTGGGTATTTATCCAAAGAAATAAAAAAACACTAATTTGTGGGACACCTGGGTGGCTCAGTTGGTTAAGCATCCAACTTTTGATCTCAGCTCAGGTCTTGATCTCAGGGTTGTGAGTTCAAGCCCCACACTGGGCTCCATGCTGGGCGTGGAACCTACTTAAAAAACAACAAAACAAAACCACAACAAAACACTAATTTGAAAAGATATATGCACCCCTGTTTACTGATTATTTATTATTTACAGTAGCCAAAATAAGGAAGTAACCCAAGTGTCCATACATAGATGAATGGATAAAGAAAACATGGTATATATGTACGATGAACTATTACTCAACCATAAAAAAGAATGAGATCTTTTCACTTGCAACAACATGGATGGACCTAGAGGGTATAACACTGAGAAATAAGAGAAAGACAAACACCGTATAATTTCACTCATATGTGGACTTTTAGAAACAAAACAAAGAAAAAAGACAAAAAAAATACTCTTAAATACAGAGAACTGGTGGTTGCCAGAGGAGACTGGGTAGGTGGATGGGTGAAATAAAGAAAGGGGAGTAACAGTACACTTGTCATGATGAGCACTGAGTACTGTATAGAACTGCTGAATCATTACATTGTATACCTGAAACTAATAACACTGTATATTAATTACACTTTAATTAAAAAAAAAGGGGGGGCGCCTGGGTGGCTCAGTCGTTAAGTGTCTGTCTTCGGCTCAGGTCATGATCCCAGGGTCCTGGGATTGAGCCCCACATCGGGCTCCTTGCTCCGCGGGAGATCTGCTTCTCCCTCTCCCACTCCCCCTGCTTGTGTTCCTGCTCTTGCTCTCTCTCTGTCAAATAAATAAAATATTTTTTTTAAAAAATTAAAAAAAAAAAAGGGGGGGAGGGGGCAGAGACCTGAGTAGACATTTTTCCAAAGATGACAGGATGACATACAGATGGCCAACAGGTACATAAAAAGATGCTCAACGTAACTAATCCTCAGGGAAATGCAAATCAAAACCACAATGAGGTACTACCTCACACCTGTCAGAAAGGCTAAAATCAACAACACAAAAACAACAGGAGTTGGTGAGGATGTAGAGAAAAGGGAACCCTCTTATACTGTTGGGAATGTAAATGGTGCAGCCACTACAGAAAACAGAATGGAAGTTCCTCAAAAAATTAAAACCAGAAATGCCATATGATCCAGCAATCTACTTTTGGATATTTATCAAAAGACAATGAAAACACCAATTTGAAGAGATATACACACCCCTATGTTCACTGCAGCATTATTTACCACAGCCAAGATACGGAAGCAACCTAAGTATCTATCGACAGATGAATGGACAAAGATGTGGTATATATACACAGTGGAATATTACTCAGCCATAAGAGATCTTGCCATTTGTGGCAACATGGACAGGGAGAGTATGATGCTAAGTGAAATAAGATAAAGACAAATAGACCATATTTGTCTTTCACTTGTATGTGGAATCTAAATACCAAAACAAAAGAACAAAACTAAACAGACTCACAGATATAGGAAACAAACTGTTGCTTACCAGAGGAGAGGAAGGGTTGGGGGTGGGGAGGGACAAAATAGGTGAAGGGGATTAAGAGGTACAAACTTCCATTTATAAAATAAATTAAGTCACAGGGATATAATGTGCAGCACAAGGACTAAAGTCAGTAATATTGTAATAATTTTGCATGGTGACAGATGGTAACTAGACTTATGATGGGTATCATTTAATAATGTATGAAAGTATTGAATCACTGTGATATATATACACCTGAGACCAACAAAATACTCTGTGTCAATTATACCTCAAAAAATTTGTATCTTAAAGGAACTGAAACTTGAATTATGCTATTTCATCAACTTGGTAATTATTTTCAAGTAATCCTCTTTAACCTTTAAGTCTGAATAGTTCCCTACAGTTTATTCTGAAAATTTCATTTGCCAGCATTTTTGCCACTTTCTCTGATATGAAGACAACAGGTCAGGTTATTTTAACTTTAGCACTGTTGCCTTTCTTAAAGAAGAAAGTGAAATAGATCTTACACACAGCTCTCAAAAGTGAAAAACATCTGGCTCCACTTCTCTCATTTCTGTTACCTATCTGGTCCCTCTAGACTTTATGACTTTGTAAGACACTAAAACAGAATTAGGGCAGTAGTTTCTAGTCCTAATTAGCTTTTCAATATTATAACTAATGATATTCAAGGTATTTTTACGGTAAAACAGGATATTAGGTAAAGTTACTACATCAATTATCCCAAACAATAAAATATATCTAATAGAAAAATCAATGCAAATTCATAGCATTTGATATTTAAGCTCAAAATACCATGAAGTTTAATATCTAAGTCCAATATATATAGCTTTTAAAAAGAGAAGAAAATTACCTTTCAACAGATGATTGAGGTCCATTGTGTCATGTAAGGCTTTTTGTTTATATCTGTGGTCTGAACTGGAATCTAACACTGAAGATTTTGATGTGAGATCAGGCCCATGTTTTTCTTGCCCTTTTTTGGTTGATTTCATCGATTTTGAATTATTTTTTAAATCCTCAACATTTCCATATACTTCTTGACTCACGTTTTCTTGCCTTTTAACTTTTACTTTTTGATCATTTGATGCTCCCAGTTCAAAAGATTGAACAGGGCTGATGTCTGGAGTTGACAGAGGAGTGACATCTGTCACAGTATCTTCAGATTCCTCATGGTAGTCATTGACTGTTGGTTTAGTACTTGAAGGCTGTGTTCCTGTTGATTTCATTCCTGGTTTATATTTCTGTTTTGGTGACAAGTGGGTTACACCACATAGACGTTTCTTTAATGATGGCGATGAATCAGAAATACAGATATCAGACCCTGCATCTGAACAATCTGTGCCTGAACTTGAAGATGAGGAGGACAAAGAGGAAGAGGAGGAGGAGGAATTACTTTTGGAATACTTTTTACTTATGTTTTTTTTAAAGTTATTAGGTAGTTTAGCTGACTTGGACCTGACATGTTGCTTTTTCCCATCATCACTGCTTTCCTCTCCATCTGTATAATAATCATCTTCACCTTCTTTTATAATTTTGGGACTTCTACTTGGAGTGGGCAAGTGTATTTTATGCCCTGTTGTAGCATCCCACAATTTTTTTGATCTTGAAGTGGTCAATGATAAAGAATTTCTGGTTTGCATATTATTATTTTCTACAGGGTGGTGTTCTGGAGTAATTTTCTCCTTTATTGCATTTTCCTTCCTTTGTATTCCAAATTTCAAGTTTACATCTTCTGTATCTTTATCTATTCTCTCTTTAGGGTCATCATTTTGCTTGCCAAAAACTGAGTTACTTTCACATTTCTCTGCTTCTTCAAAGTCACTGTCAAAGAAGGAATGGTCCACTTCACCTTCTGATATATCTATAAACCGATCCATGATGGTAAAAATATATCTGAAAAAGAGGCCAGTGTTACCATCAAACTAAAGAATAATTTCCCAATACTTTTCACTTTTTATAGTAATTGCATATCCCAAACTGAGAAGTTTGATTATAGAGAAACATGACAAAAAAACACCAAAAAAAATAGTAACTCAGTGAAGCAATAATCAGGCTACATGGGTAATAATAAATTGTACCAGTGATTTGAAACATAAGTAAGTCTAATAGTTCAGTTCACAAGAGTACTCAAGGCAAACATATCACAAACATATACCTAGGTGAATTATCCATACACCTAGGTGAACCCTAAGGAAAATCTACCTTCTGTAAGTACAATCGAGTTTAGAATAAGAAGGGATGGTGTTACAACCTCCCCACATCAGCTAAGCCATCCTGAATTTAGAATTTGACCTCTAATACTATTCTCCACTAAAAAACACACAAAAAACCCCAAAAAACAAAAACCAACAATCAAAAAACCATAACGACTTGGAAGGCAGCTGATTCTATTTTTGGAGGGAAAGAAAAACAAGGGCCTAGAATATCTTACTGTTATCAGAAGGCACAGTATTCACATATGCCTGATATCGTGGTAATACAACAACAGCTCTAGTTTAAAGGGGCTTCCACTGTCCACACTGAACAATTCAGTACTGGAAAACAAAACACACAAAATATACTTAAAAATGAAAAAGTACTTCTGTAGAAAGCTATTAGTCCATAAAGATATTCAAAAGGGCAAATAATATGAGGTACATTAAAGAAAGGTATGTATAAATTTCTAGTAATATATAGCCAACAACCCAATTATGCACTCAGTATATTCAAATTATGATTAATTCTACTACAATAAAAAATTATGTAATCTGTATTCTAAATCAGCCATAATACTCTGGAGCCTTTAATTGCTTAAGTGATCCCGCAACCTATAAAACAAGTACAAACATGATTTAAAAGTCAACCAAATTCATACTATTAGTAATAGGTTAATAAGACAGATTCGAGGTATGTGTGGTAATACATTTTATCATCATTGGGTAACTTTTTCTGCCTTTAAGGTTTTGAAGAATTTAAGAGATTCTGACATATTAAACAAAAAATTTAACTATTTCTATCAACTTTTAAATGCTTAAGGAAATCTGATTAATTGAATTAGTAAGTTAAGACTTATTAGATTTACTACAAATGTCTAAGTGCTTAGCTAGACTTCCTTTATTAGATGTGTAAGTATCCCTTGTCAGGGGTTCAAGGTACTTAAGAAAATAAAATACACCAAAATTGTAATTGTGCTGTTCATAAACAGTATAGAATGTTAAGGGAAAATTAAGCTAAGTGAAGATTAATCAAAGTACAAATGAGTTTTAAAATTCTAACACATTATTAGATTTAAATTGAGATATGTAAGCAGATCTTAAAAGTTTAAGAAAAATCAGATAACTTATACCTAAATAATAAATACAAGAAACATTATTTCCCATAGCACAGATCAATGCCCTCGTACGTTTCAAAACTCAAATCAACAGAAGGATGCCTCCTCCACAGATCCTCAAAGATATTTAATAAGGTTTCAGATGTCATATTTATCCACATTGAAATTAAAGTTTACTTTCTTAATTTATAAAAACTGAAACTTATCTCCTTGGCATTTGGCAATTAATTTTCAGAGCCATAAGAAAGTCATAAGCCTTTGAATCAGTACTTTCATTTCTGAAATTCATTCTAAGAATGTAATACTAAAAAGAAAGAATGGTGTGCATTATAGTATTACCTGTAATACTGAAAAAAACTTGAACAGAAGAGTATTATGACTCCATCAAAAGATTATTTATATCAGGGGCCAGCAGGCTACTGTGCATGAGCCAGATCTGACCTGCCATTTGTTCTTGTAAATAAAGTTTTACTGGAACACAGCCACAGGTGTAGATATTGTCTCTGACAGCTATCACTATAACTGCAGAGTTGAGCAGCTGTGACAGAGACCATATAGCCCACAAAGCCTAAAATATTTACCAACTGACCCTTTACTGAAAGTTGTGGACCCCTGATTTACGTGATATATCAGCATGAAAAACGCACAATACAAAACTGTTATCCACACTGGAATAATAATACAATTTACACATTTAAACAAAAACTAGCGGGGGAAAGGGCAAAATTAAGTTGACCTGTTAGAAGAAAACCAACAATCCCACTGCATTTTTAATATTTCCATTACTGTTTTTAGAAGAGTGTCCCTGCAATAAATTAAGCAAGTAAGTGATGACCGAGAGTCTGCACAATGATAAAGAATGAACGGAGTCAGACACACTCAGGCTCAAACTTGGTTCTGCCACTTCGCAATTGTGTTTCTGGGCACATGTACAAGGATGTTCATCATAGCACTACTGTTTGTAATAGCAATGAGTTAGGAAAAAACTCAGGGTCTAATAAGAGGAAAACAGATAAGCAAAATGTTGTATAAGATATACTATATGTCCGTCAAAAAGGATGAGCTGAGATATACAAAATGTTTATTAAAAGAGAATTAAATGAACAATTATATAAAACTTAAAACACACATGATACTGAATTCCTCATGGGCACAAAATTACATAGCATGGACTGGAAGGACATCATTCAACAGCTAAGAGTATGAGGCTGTAAGGGGAGAGAAAGGATGAAGGTGAAGAAGCCCACAGGGGGTAAAAAATAAAGAACCTGGCAGAGGCCTGTGATCATTGGTCTTCACATCACAAACAAAGAATAGGACTGAGGGGTACCTGGCTGGCTCAGCAAGTTGAGCATGTGACTCTTGATCTCAGGGTTGTGAGCTGGAGCCCCATGTTGGGCGTAGTGCCTACTTAATTAAAAAAAAAAAGATTATGACTGATCATTGTCAATCTAATTCTGTTCACCTGACTTCAAAAAGGAAACCAACAGATCAAAGCAGCCACTGAATGGTGGATAGCTCTTATAAACATTATTTTGTCATTAAATTCCCAATAAAGTTACCCTCTTTTGTAAGGTAATTAACTCTTTAATCCAAATGTCAAGGGATGGAATAAAAAAGGGTTGCAGGTATTTTTTCTCTCTCACTTTGTTACGTGGTTAAGAATACCTTTGTGATTAAAGAAATTTGGGGGGGGCACAGGGCGCCTGGGTGGCTCAGCCTGGTTAAGGGTCTCTCAATTTCGGCTCAGGTCATGATCTCAGGGTCGTGAGATCCATGATCTCAGGGTCATGAGATAGAGTATGGAGCCTGCTTAAGATTCTCTCTGTCCTGCTCCCTCTTGCCCCTCCCTCCACCTCTGCTTGCCTGTGCGCTCTCTCAAAAAAAATTTTTTTTGAAGTTTCTTCAAATTTTAAAAACAAATGGTTTCATGGCAGTGCCCAGAGCATAAATTTCCCTAGTCAGTTTAAAAAACAACTCTTTCAAAAACAAATCATCCAAATCATTCTCACTACCATGCCTCAGAAAAACTTGTTTACATTTTTCAGGAAATACACAAAATTACTAACATAACTCTCATTTGTATTAGTGCTACTATTCTAGTACAACTAACAGCTAAAATGTATCTAAGTTTAAGAGGTTTTTATCATTCCCATTTACCAATGAGAAAAATGAAGCAGCGCAAGAACTTGCCCAGAGTTACATAGCTTGGTAAGTGGCACAGCCAGGATTCTAAGGCAGGCATAGTTTAAGGATGTTATTAATCACTGTTTATTCTGCTTCAGAGTAAGGTCCTTAAGTAAGATCTGTTTGTTTTTAACCTTTAGAATACATTGCTGTGATATCTATGATTTATCTGATAGTGAACTGTCAGCAAGATAACAAGATGTTCTCACCACTGGGACTTTTAAAGGAAAATGGGACCTATTTAGCAATATGGATTTAGGAACAGAAAAGGATGGTCTGTACAGTTACAATTAGATACACATGCCAGGGATTGCCACATATTTTGCTGGGATTTATTTGCTATGTAGCAGTTTTCCACTAACAAAGTAAATGGGAACAAACCTCACTGGAACCATAAATTAAACCAGTAGTAGCCTTGAGTAAATTAAAAAGCGTTAATCTAGGTAACAAGAATTCAGAACTTTAACTTATGACCCTCTCTATCCCAATCTGAGCTTGTGACCAAACCACCTTTCCAAAGACAGTAGTGAGTTCCAAAGGTATTTCTGACAAGGAGAGTGACAATTCTGGAAGTCACTAACTTGAAATGTTTCCAGCATGCCTCCTCTTTATGTGTTTGGCATATCAAGTCAAATTTTGTGATCCCTGATAACCTTGAGCGAGACCTATTTAAAGTCCCCTATAAAGGTGCATGGCAAAATAATGCAAGTTAGAGCTAATACCCTTCCCCTACCCTCAGAGTTCCCCAACAGTCCTGAAAGGAAAAAATTTTACCCCCTTACATTAGGAATGAAGAGACTAAGGCCTAGCAATTTAAATGCCTTTAACAATTTAAATTAGTTTGTATCAAATATGCCTTTTACAACTTCAAGCTTTACCGAATTTGTGAATTAAAAAAAAAATGAGATGGACAGTTGAAAATAAGGATTCAAAGGTTCTGGATAAATGGAAAAGAAGCTAACGTTCATATAGATTTTATTATGTGCCAAGCACTGTTTTAAGCACTCTTTCATTGATCACTTACCATGGATTATTTTCACTGACCATTTAATACTGGTAACAACTCTGAGGCTAGAGACAAGGAAACTGAAGCACAGAGGTTAACTGACATGTTCAAAGACCACATGGCTAGAAAGCAGCAGAGTCAGGATATGAATCCAGACAGTCAGCAGTCTTACTGATTCTGCTATACTGAAACAAGCAGAGGAAAATTAATAAGCCAAAAACCTAATGGGGAGGTATGTTTGAAATAGCCAAATAATAACACAATAATAGCACAGACACAGAATGAGGGAAGGTGAGGAGGGAAGGTGCACTGTGGGCCCCAGCTTAAAAGAAGGTTTACTGAAAAAAGACTTGGGAGCTTACCAAGTGGCAAAAGCATGACTTAGAAATCAAAAGATTAAAATGCTCTTAAATCATACCGGGATAGCGGGCGCCTGGGTGGCTCAGTTGGTTAAGTGACTGCCTTCAGCTCAGGTCGTGATCCCAGGGTCCTGGGATCGAGTCCCGCATCGGGTTCCCTGCTCTGCGGGGAGCCTGCTTCTCCCTCTCCCACTCCCCCTGCTTGTGTTCCCTCTCTCGCTGTGTCTCTCTCTGTCAAATAAATAAATAAAATCTTTAAAAAAAACAAAACCAAAATCATACCGGGATAGCAATATGCAGTCTTAAGGTAACTTGCATTATATACTGCTTGGTCAAACTACTTCTTGAATGAAGCATCTAGCTCTCAGTGCTATGGTGAAGAGTCTAGAATCTAAGTCATGATCAATGGTTCACAGAACAAGGGATTCATAGCTAGTAAAAGTAAGGGCTAAGAGAAAGGGTATGGTCAGATATTTAAAGGACTGTGATATGAAAAAAAATTTTTAGAGCTGTTATTTGTAGTTCAGAGGTAGAACTTGCATCAATGGATGTAATATATAAGAAACCTGTTCTTAAATCAACCTAAGAATTGTTCAAAATGGAATGGGCTACTTTCTAAGATTATGAGCCACGAGTCACTAGATAACGTTGGAGCAAAAACTGAATGTCCACTTGTTGGGATGCCACAGAGGGAATTCATGCATTAGGAGGATATCATTTTCCCAACCATAACATTTTATGAACTAGGTCTAAATCCCAACATCTATTTGTAATCCAAATGATTAGGTAGTTCTTTGAAATGCGTTTTTCATAGCTAACAGTTTGTGCCTTATCTCCTTACCAAACAGGGAACTCCTGGATCTTGCTCATCTTTATATCCCCAGTGCCTAACGTAGGATCTGACAAATATTAGACATTCAAAGAATGTTTATCTGATGAAGGAGTTTGTGGAGTTAGGAGACTTAAGATTGAACTCTAGTTCTGCTCTTTGCTATGTAAGCAGAAAAATCACTGCTTTTCCCTGAGCTGGCTTCTTGACAGTTTCCCACAATCGTCCCCCCCCCCCCCCGCCCCCCACCACACACACCAGAATTAACCATCCCCTTATCTGTATTTACAAGGTTGATGCAGTCCTCAACAGTTAAGGACCCACCTTACTGAGTCGTCACAGTTCATGAGAGGTGGCACATAACACCTGGGAGACTTTTCAGGCATAACATCCAACAGATAGGGTTATTATAAGGATTTAAGCTCTCTGGTGATTTAACTGAATTTATGGGAAAATTATCCAATGATCCCATCCACTAAGCAATCCTTCCGATAACGCTTATTTCAAAGTTAGTGAGATTCAATTTACACTGGAAAATAAAAATGTGGACTTAAGATTGTGAAGATCCTCTTTACAACATATTGTGAAAGGATAAAACTTAAATGATAATTCCTTTAATAAGTCTTTGGGGCTCAATGAAAACCGGTATTTGTCAAAGCTGCCTGAGCGTCACCTGGACACTCACCACCCTTTGTATCGCTCCTGCACGGCCAGCAACAGAAATACTAATGCTTTTTAAGATACATCAGGAAAACACAAATAAGAATCTGGCATTTTTTAAACTGTCATTTTGTTACTGTGACATCACATTATTTCTGTAATTAGGTGTATAATACGGTCCAAACAAGATTGGGTCCACGAAAATCTCGGCCCAGAGTAAACACCCGTTTTCCAGGGACTTGAGTCAAGGGCCCGTTCACCACCCCCTCCTGACCATCCCCTTTCCCCGCCCCGCACAGGAGACAGAAGATAACTGAGAGCCCCTGAGGCTCCGGAGTTCAGAGTCGAGTCCTCAGAGGTGGGCGGCGCCGACCCGAACCCGGCTCCCAGTGACCACCACTTCCCGACTCAGGGCCGATGCCCCCAGGCCATCCCCGAACGCATCCTGGAGGTAGGCCCGGCGGTTCCCATAGGGGCCGGCTGGGGCTGCGGGCGGCCCCACGGACCCGCCGGCCGCGGGCTCGGACGCCTTTGTTGTGGTTACACACGCCACTCGAGGGGCTGGCTGGGCCGCAGGGCCGACGGAGCAACGGGCTGGGGGTCCCGGCCCGCCCGCCTTTCTAACCTCCCGCGCTGGCTTCCTCATACCGACCCCGAGTGCTCGCCGCTGCCTGGGCTCCAGAGAGAGGAAACGGATCCCGAACGGAGGCGAGCGTGGCGGGCGCGTCGCGGGCGAGGAAGAAGGGGTTGCTGGCACACCGCTTACTTGGGTGCCGTGGCCGTCGCAGCCGTCTCGCACGCCGCCAGCGGCGTTCCAGGGTCGCGCGCACGCAGCACCGCGCGCACGCAACCCCCGCACGCGGCTCCCAGCGGCACGGCTCTTGCTTCCGGAGGCGGAGAGAACGGAAAGGGAAAGGAGGGGGTGCAGAGGGAGCGGCGCGAGTACCGCGGGAACTGGATGGAGGCAGAGCGTGCGGCTCGGCGCCTCCTCGTGGCTCCTCGAGGAGGGCGTCATAGAGCGCGGTGGGCCCGCCGAAGGCCTAGAGAGGCTCGAGCGCCGCGCCCCCTTGCGGGAGGCGGGGAGGGGGAAGCCAGGCCCGCGACTCCCGAGTGGGAAGGGACACGTGAAGAAATAAATCTTGGAGGCCGTTAGTTGCCCAGTGCACCGTTAAGGTCTTATTGCTACCGTCCTCGCTATTAATGGCAATGCGGGTGGACCTAGTTGTTACGGTGGCTGATTGAGAAAGTGGCTTCAATTATCTTGTAAGTCTTTACCAAAACAACAGCAGTAGTAAATGGGGGCAGCTGTGACTTTGTCATTCTTTTTATCAGCAAAGCTCAGATCAAAGAACCAGTTGGTTCTATGATCCAAGAGCTGGTAACACATTAGAAAGTCCTCTGACTACTGGTGAATGAAGTGGGTGGTTAAAACAAGAAAAAAAATCTGTGGAATATGCTGAATGCCATAATTTTTCGGATTTGAACTCAACAGGCACACAGTAGGTGGGGTAGAATAATGGTGCCCCAAATATGTACACTTCCTAATCCCTGGAACGTGTGAATAGGCCATTTAACATGGCAAAAGGGACTCGGTGCTATGTGGTTAAGGATCTTGAGATGGGAAAATCAACCTAGATTATTCAGGTGAGTTTGATATAATCATATAGATTCTTAAAAATGAGAGTCAAGGGGCGCCTGGGTGGCTTAGTTGTTAAGCGTCTGCCTTCCGCTTGGGTCATGATCCCAGGGTCCTGGGATCCAGCCCCGCATCGGGCTCCCTCCTCAGCGGGAAGCCTGCTTCTCCCTTTCCCACTCCCCCTGCTTGCGTTCCCTCTCTCGCTGTGTCTCTCTGTCAAATAAAATCTTTAAAAGAGAGTCAAGAAGTTTGGAGCCATTAATAGGAGTGGTGGTCGTAGAAGCAAGAGGTTGTAGCGTAGAGCACCGTGACTGTAGTTAACAATACTGTACTGCATATTGGAAAGTTAATACAGTAGATCTTAAAAGTTCTCATCACAGACAAAAAACGTTCTCAGGGGTGCCTAGGTGACTCAGTCAGTTAAACCCCCAACTCTTGATTTCATCTCAGGTCATGATCTCAGGGTGGTGAGATGGAGCCCCATGTGAGGCTCTAGGCACTGAGGCTGGAGCCTGCTCAAGATTCTTTCCTTCTCCCTCTGCCCCTCCTCTCACTTTCACTCTCTCTCTCTCTCTAAAAAAAAAAATTCTCATCACAAGAGAAGAAATATGTAACTGTGAGGTGATGGATGTTAACTAGACTTATTGTGGTATTCATCTCAATATATACATGTATTATGTTGTACACCTTAGACTTATATGTTGTTATATATAAGTTATATTAATAAAACTGTAAAAACCTCCAGAACAGAAAGAATA